>NC_048298.1:151339448-151562322 GCF_013100865.1 Trachemys scripta elegans
CGCTGGGCAAGCGCCAGCCGGGCGCGCAGGGTCTGGGGGCTGCCCAGCAAACCGTGAAGCCGGTAGCGCTCGGGCAGCCCTTTCCCCGTGGCTGGGAGTGGGAGGGGGGGAGTTAGGGTGGGGAATGGGCGGAGTTGGGGCGGGGCTAGGGGTGGGGAAATGGGCGGGGCCAGGGCCCGTGGAGGGGCCTCTTTTTTTATTTAATAGATATGGTAACCCTAGCCTCTACAAGGTCTCTTCTATCTCAGGCTACCAAACTCTTGCTCTGGCACAAATCCCAGACGAGCCCCCATGTATAACAGGGTCTTTGCAGGGCCCTCCTGGCTTCTGCCCCTCCTGGGCTGAGAGAGTCACAGAAACCTTGGTGCAGTGCTCACCTGGTGCTTTTAGTTACAGGTTGTGTTCCCACCACCTTTTATCCAGCCCCAGCCTGATGAGACAGCAGCTGTTTCAGCTTCCCCAATCAGGGCCAGGTGATCTACCCAGCTCCAATTCACCTCCCTTAATTGGAGCTGGAGTGACAGAGGGTTGGCTAAGCAGTTTTCTGCTTAGCACCCTGTCACACACCTCCCCCCTTTTTCTGAACCACCTGGTGAGCACTGCACCCTGTCACAGACATAAGGACATAAGAACGGCCATACTGAGTTAGACCAATGGTCCATCTAGCCCAGTATCCTGTCTTCTGATAACGGCTAATGCCAGGTGTTTCAGGGAGAATGAACATCCCCTGTCGCCCTGTGATGTTGCTCTCCATATACTTTATGAATGTGAATATGATGTAACTGGAATATGCTTTATGCAAAAGGTCTCTTGCAAGGTATCATTACAAAGCTCATAATCTACTGAGTGTGTTCATTCTATTTGTTTGCATGTATTATTTCTATGTCTGGAGTTAGGAGAATAAGATATAAACTTGTATTACTAAGGTAAATATATTAAGTGGAAGCCATTAAGGGTGCTTCAGAATCAATGACCTGTAAACGGCTCTGTTTACTTGCAAACCTTCCCGGGTACCTGTGGGCCAGCCCTGGAAGAATGGAGTCTGGGGTCTCACAGGACATGTGAACATGTTACCTGATACTGGAATCCATCTTAAATCTGGTGCTTTTCCATTTAGAAGGAGGGGTGGGGACCCAGAGAGACAAAAGAGTCCTGCTTTGTGCCAAAGCTATAAAAGGGGGTGGAGCAGAACAAATGTGGCTGCCAGTCATGTGAACACCCCTGCTGGAACTAACAAGGACTGTACTAGGGGAAAGGATTGGGCCCAGAGTAGGAAGGAGTCTAGTCTATGAAAAAAGCTTATTGGAACATCTCTGAGGGTAAGATTTTATAATCAGTTTCTTAATGTATTAGGCTTAGACTTGTGTGTTTTTGCTTTATTTTGCTTGGTGACTTACTTTGTTCTGTCTGTTATTATTTGGAACCACTTCAATCCTACTTTTTATACTTAATAAAATCATGTTTGTTTATTAATGAACCCAGAGTAAGTGATTAATACCTGGGGGAGCAAACAGCTGTGCATATCTCTCTATCAGTATTATAGAGGGCGAACAATTTATGAGTTTACCTCATATAAGCTTTATTCAGAGTAAAATGGATTTATTTGAGGTTTGGATCCCATTGGGAACTGGGTGTCTGGGTGCTGGAGATAGGTGACCTGCTGAGCAGTTTTTGGTTAAAGTCTGCAGCTTTGGGGGTGTGGACCAGACCTGGGTCTGTGTTGCAGCAGACGGGTGTGTCTGGCTCAACAAGGCAGGGTTCTGGAGTCCCAAGCTGGCAGGGAAAACAGGCTCAGAGGTAATTTCAGCACGTCAGGTGACAATGCCAAGGGAGTCTCGGTGACCAAACCTGTCTCAGTGGTGTAGTTGAACAGGATCTGTGCACAGCTGATTGGCGACAATGGTAGTGATTTTGAGTGAGTTTTAAGTGTGGTGGCTGGAGAACAGACAAAGTGGTTACTGGTTTATTGATTTCTGTTTGCTTATTTTGGGAAAGGGAAGTAGGAACAGAAAAACAAGGAACTGAGTGAAAGCAGTAAAGTGATTGCAAAGTTGGAGATTTTTAGGTTGCAAGTTACAGAAAAGGAGAGGGAGCACCAGAGATTATTGCAAATGAAAGAACTGGAGCACATGCCCATTCCCAGTTTCCAGCAAACAGGCTAGGGATGCTTCAGAGGCAAGGGGAACTTAGTGGTTTGAACTAGAGTAAATGGTGGTGTGACAGTGCCCCCCATAAGGCTTTATAGAATATGAGTATGAATGTATATATGACATAACTAGAATATGTTTTATGCTACATATGCCATGTAACATATCTCTGTAAAGGTTATGATCTACTGAATCTATTCATCCTATTTGTATGCATGTATCATTTTTGTACTTGAAGTTAGGAATATTGGCTGTACACTTGCTTGATTTTAACTAGCCTAGTAGAGCTTGTTCTGACTAACTGCTCCTGCTGGCAGTGTCGTCTTCCCTGCTTAATGCTACACTCACCCAATATTACGTATTCTGTCCTTACTACTGTAAAACAAATATCCTGTTGTGGTTGATGTAAAGTGTACACTTCATGTTCCTGTTCACACTTCAGTTGTAGGTGTTCCTTCTAAAGAAATGTTTTGAGGGAAGTCCATTGTTTATCTACCAGGATCAATGCTCCTTCAGTCCTGGTGATAATGACTAATTCTTTATCACACTGCTTTAAAAACCTGATTTACAAAATACATACAGGAATCACTTCACACACCACTGAAGAGCAGCCACCTCTAGAGCACAAAGCAGCAGATGCTTAAGCAACTCTGTCCCACAATCCAGCCTAGGATGTAAATATTATACCCTATTGGACTTACAGGAAGAATTTAGCTAGGTAGGATGTGTGACGTTGCACTTCATATGATTTTATAAAAATATGCTAATGAGTGAATATAATGTAACTGGAATATGCTTTATGCAAAAGGTCTCTTGTAAAGTATTATTACAAAGCTTATAATCTACTGAGTGTGATCATCCTATTTGTATAACTGTATCACTCTTGTATCTGAAACTAGAAATATGAACTATAACTCTGAGGCCCTATTGTAATTATGCAAAATGTGGGCCATTAATGGTTGTTTGGAATCTTGATGACTCCCATCAATGAGGACAATAATACACCTCTACCCTGACATAACGCTGTCCTCAGGAGCTAAAACCGCGTTATATCGAACTTGCTTTGATCCGCCGCAGTGCGCAGCCCCGCCCCCCGAGCACTACTTTACCGCGTTATATCTGAATTCGGGTTATATCGGGCCGCGTTATATCGAGGTAGAGGTGTACTAGATATTAAACCAGTACTGCAGGTGATCTCAGCCAAATGGCTTTACTGCAACCACTTCATTGCTTGCCTAGTGCTTTATGTATTTTCATTTTAAATACTTGCTTCTTGCTGAGTCAATCAGATGTAGTTGGCTGCCCTGATGTTTAGGAAATATTTATCAGGAAATGGCTGACTCTCTTTCTTGGGAACTGATAGGATATGGTGTGTTTCTGTTCAGCCATCAGCAGCAACTTCTGAAATGGTTCCTCTTATAGTTGCCTGATCTTGCTGCTCTCATTAATTTGTGGGTTCAGGTGACTTCTTGGGAGCATGTGATAGATCCAAAAAGGAACAATAAATGAAGACAGACATTTGGGGAAAATCCTGCCCCTAATGCTACCTGGATGGGGTTTAGTTCCCCTGGCTTTTTCTCTCCTCACTGAATTGACAGTTGGGCTTTTCAACTGTTAACTCCTAGAATTTTGGTCTGGTCCCAGGTAAGGAACTTGCTGATGGTCAGAACAGGATCAGAAGGATCATATGTTGTTTGCACATGACTGAAGTCAGGTAAGTGCTGTTTGTTGGTTCCAAAGGAAAGGCCAGCAGGAAAGAAAGAAAGAGTGAGTAACTTCTAGCATGCTGCAGATTCACTTAAGAATTAAGAAGAAACAATTGTAACAAGAGGTAATTTAAGATGGAAATCAGTAAGAGAAAATATATTAATTAGACGGGAATAGGAGAAGGAGTAACTTTTCACTTTTAGTCAGTCAAATACTCTTCTCCTACAAGGTTTTTAAGGTAAGGAGGAAAAAGAAGTTTTCATCCAGAAGCATCAGTCTGAGGGTATAAATTAAGGCACATCTACACCTGGATGAGTAATGTGCTTCCTGCTATCATTATTTGTAAAACCTAACTAGATCAACCCCACCCAGGTGACCTGCCCAAAACTGAGTATATGAATACTATACAGTTGGGAGTTTTAGAACAACATTGACAACAGGAATAAAAGAGATAAGATTCCTTTGTGGCTCTGTAATTTGTTTTGGGAGATGATTAAAAGATAAACCTCTTCCATAGTGGTAACAGGTAAGAAAATCCCTCCACTGTATGCAGATCTGGTAAGGAGAAGAATAGGTATTTGCTGAAGTGTTCTCCAACTGATGTCAAGTATTATAATATTCAAAAACCAGTTGGAGAACACTTCAATCTCCCTGGCCACTTGATTACAGACCTAAAAGTTGCAATATTACAACAAAAAAACTTCAAAAACAGACTCCAACGAGAGACTGCTGAATTGGAATTAATTTGCAAATTGGACACCATTAAATTAGGCTTGAACAAAGACTGGGAGTGGATGGCCATTACACAAAGTAAAACTATTTCCCCAGGCTTATTACCCCCCCCCCCCTGCACCCTACAGTTCCTCATATCTTCTTGTCAACTGCTGCAAATGGGCCATTTTCATTACCACTACAAACAGTTCTTTTTCTCTCCTGCTGATAATAGCTCACCTTAACTGATCACTGTCCTTATAGTGTGTATGGTAACACCCATTGTTTCATGTTCTCTGTGTATATATATATATATCTTCCTACTGTATTTTCCACTGCATGCATCCAATGAAGTGGGCTGTAGCCCACAAAAGCTTATGCTCAAATAAATCTATTAGTCTCTAAAGTGCCACAAGTACTCCTGTTAATTTGCATGTACACCTGATTATTTAATGAGGTTTATGGCAGCTTCTAATGGTAAAGCCCTTCAAATAGCACAGGGCACTTGATCAGCAAGGACAGGAACTAAAACATTGCCTATGCTTGGCCCATTGATATTTTAAACATAAAAATATACTAGCTACTCACAGGTACATCAGCATATATAGAGCTATTGTGGTTATTATGTCTACTACTTAACATTTTCAAAGATTTTTAGAAACTTAACCAATCCATACAACACTCTATGAGAAAGGTATCATCTCCATTGTACAGATGGGGAAACAGAGGCTGAGTTAACTGAATTGCCCAAGGTCATAGAGGGAGTCAGTGTCAGAGATGGAATTAGACTTCAGGGGTACTGGCTCTTGGGTGTGTATTCAGGCCAGTAGACCAGAGTTCTCTTACTTGTCACTGAAGGTAGAATAGTCTCTAAAGAAAAATAGTTAATTGGCACTAGCTAACACTGTGTTTTCATTCCCCGTGGAATGAAATCTTGGAATTAAGTTACTCAGACTAACATGGTTCTAGGATGCCATAGTGTTGGCTTCAGGACGTTGCCCAGCACAAATAAACTATTTGCATGATAGGAAATAATGACACACAGGAGGGTGGAGAATGGTTTCTCTAATTATCCTTGCCGTTTTTACAACATCCTGCAAATGAGTCTGGAAGCAAGTGGGACAAGTACTGGCCTGCGAAATTCATCTTAAATCACAACCCTTCTGTCATGGAGCTCGATTTTAATCAAACCCACTTTGCTATCAGCTGCTGAAAATGATGTGCTGTTCACACTGCTAAAAGCGCCTCTTGCCTGTATCCGTTACCCTATTAAAGAGAGCAGGCGGGTGAGGTAATATATTTTTATTAGACCAAGATCTTGGTGAGAGAGACACACTTTGGAGCGTACACAGAGCTCTCTTCTTCAGATCTGAAAGCTTGTCTCTCTCACCAGCAGAAATCGGTAGAATAAAAGCTATTCCCTGCCCCACTTGGGGTCTCTGATATCCTGGGATTCAGAGGGCTGCACTCCCTTCTTACTCTCTCTGTCAGTTTAGACTCCAGTCCGCGCCTCATTTACGCAACATCCGCTGTCTGCCTATTGCAAAGCAGATTGACCTCTGCAGCGCAGGGTGCTCAAACGAAAGTTATTTCTGTTCAAAGCCCTGGGAACCCACGCTGAGACCCCTTCCCTCCACGCCTGTCTCGTCAGCTCCCAGCTGGACTCTAGCGAACGGCTTCTGTGGGTGTCCGGCCAGTGTAGCGGGGGAAGGGTCCCCTGGCTTGCCTGCGTTCTACCTAACGGGAGACGCGCTCCGAGAAAGCAGCTGTCGCTGCAACATCTGGCAGAAGGCGGGGCCTGCCTCTGGCCACGCTCCCCGGGCTCCTGGACGTCGTCTGCTGCTTTCGGGGCACTTGGAAGCAGCTCAGCCCGAGCCAGCCAGCAGCGCCCTCCCACCGCCAGCCGCCAGCCCCCAGCATGCCGGGGGCGGCGTTCCCGGGCTAACCCCCCTCCCACGCGCTTGTTTGCTCCGCAGGCTGGCCCGCGCGGGCTGGGGGCAGTGAGAGGGAGCGGAGTCCCGCAGCCAGGCAGGCACAGTGAGTAAAGTGCCAGCGATGGGAGGGGAGGGGAGGGGAAGGGAGGCGAGGCGGGGAGGGGGAGAGAGCGGGGTTGGGGCTGGCCCCCGGCGCTGCACTGCGGGGGGCTGTTCTGCGCCTTGCTGCTGCTGGGTCAGGTGGAGGAAGCTGCGCTCCCAGGAAGGCCGCGGGCAGGGGGTGGCTCCTCTTGTGGCGGTCTGGTTGCCGGGGGCTGGGAGCAGGGCAGGGGCGGTGTGAACGCGGCTGGGTTCTCCAGTGCCCTGGCGAGGCAGCCCGCCCTGTAGCGCAGGGAGCCAGAGGCGCGCCCCAGGCAGGCTGGCCCGGGGAGCGCGTTTCGGAGGCGAAGGGCACAGGCGCTGCTCCGAGCTGGCGATGGGAGCGGACCCCTCCGTAGGGGCGTGTGTGTGTCTCCTGCTTGCCCCCTTTCCGGCATGAATTCGGGTCCCCCGGGGAGCGGTGTGAACGGGGCCGCGAACCGATGTCAGGGAGGCGGAGTGGGATTGCTAGCGCCGCGTTCGGAGCTGCGGGAGAGCACATGGGGGGACATCTCGCGCTTGCTTCTAAATCCTCCTAATGCCTGCCGAAAAGATCGACTCTGGGTCCGTAATGGGAGCTCCGGAGGCGTTGCCTTTTTTCCTCTGATTTCTGGGAGCAGGAAACACCAAGGCACAGCCCGCCTATTTTTGTGAAAATATTCAAGTAGCAATCGCAAGGAGTAAAACCACTTAGTACGCTTTCGTTAGTACAGATACTTACTCTCCTGCCAGCTGATCCAAGTGGTAGTTTCGCTGATCTCTCTTTAACTATATTTATATCTACTTGCCGTGCAAATTTGTTTGCCAAATTTCAAGTCTGAAGAACTATAAGCTGAGAGGACCCTGTATTTAATAGCATGAAAAATCTGATGTTACAGGGATATATATAATATAAAAATAAGTTTTTCTTCTCTCTGTCTGTCTCATGTTCCTGTTGGAAAAACCCACGTAGATGGGGAAAACCCTTTATAGCAAACTGATTATAGGCACAGTGCTGTCAAATGCAGTCTTCAGACAAATCTGAAGAGAGATTCTCCCCCCCCTCACCCCACCCCTTTTTAGTCTCTTTCACAAAAAGAACAGGAGTACTTGTGGCACCTTAGAGACTAACAAATTTGTTAGTCTCTAAGGTGCCATAAGTACTCCTGTTCTTTTTGCGGATACAGACTAACAGTGCTGCTACTCTGAAATCTAGTCTCTTTCAGTTACAGCAATCCTAGGTGTTAACTTGCAACAATAGTAAATAAAAACACCCTCAAACAGAATTTTTTTTTTAAATTGAGTGCCCCTTGTTATCAAAAGAAGGTGTGATTTTTTTCCCTTACTAAAATATAGTTAACACCAAGTGCATTTTAAAACAAACAATAGTTTACAGGTAATCTTTTGATAGACTGTTTAAGTATTATGCAAAGACAGCTACTTTTTTGTCACTGAAAAAAAATCGAAGTTTCTATTTGTGTGCTGCATTCTACCTAGCCAAATGGTGGCTTTCCAGAGTATGATTTGAACAGTGTATTTTGGTTTTGACAGTCAATATTCAGATTATAGTTATTTAAAATTATGAGCCCAATCTTGCAGTCTTTATTCAGCAAAATTTCCACTGATTTCAGTGGGAGTTTACCTGATTATAGGCCTGAACCAAAACCCACGGAAATCACTGGGAGTCTTTCCATTTACTTGAATGGAGACTGGACTGGGCCCTATATCAACCTGAAATTTGTAAATACTTTGTCTCTCCCATCTTCTGTTAAGTTTGTAATGCATAAAAATATTTGTCTGTTTACATAGTTACAAAGCCATTAGGCAAAGAAAATTTTTACTTGGCTGAACATTCAAGACCTTAGCATTGGGATGAGATTCTTTCTGTAATGACAGACAGTTGCATTGTAGCCAAACTGAATGGAAATAGTAACCAAAGATGTATATGTATATCACCCTGGAAAACTTCCACAGTATTTGTATTAGATTTCTGATTTGCAATTAAAGGTTATTCCAAGGAGAGTACAAAAATTAGGGATGTGCCTTTTTTGTTGTTGTTGTTGCTTCTATATGATGCATGAGAAAAATCAAAATAGCACTTTTTACCTTTTTACAGTGCTTAGGTGCCACAATGTTAACAAGAGGTTCCTCAAAAGTTTTCTCATTCTTTAAGGTAGGCATTCTCAAACACATTTTGCTGGGCCCCTCTTTGAAAATATTTCAGACTGTGATGATCCCCCACCCTGCTCTTGGTACTGGACATTCTTTTGCTGCATCCGTGCAGATCCCTACAGAGCTAAGTAACTATGGGTATGTCTACACTGGCAGAGTTACATCGCCGGCAGTTACAGCACCGCTCAGAGAGCGCTGAAAGGAAACCGCTGTTGTGTGTTCACACTGTCAGCTGCCTGTGCAATAGCGTGTTCACACTTGTGGCACTTTCAGTGGTATTTGGAGTGGTGCACTCTGGGTAGCTGTTCCACAGAGCATCCCTTCCTCTTCTGCCGCTAAGACTTGTGTGACGGTGAAGGGGATTGTGGGGCATCCTGGGTCCCAATGCCCCAGGATGCATGCTTTGCATCCCAGCAATCCCTGTGCTTCCGTCTGCATTTGGCGCCATCTTTCAATTGGTTTGAAGTGACAAAGAGTCCTGTGGCACCTTATAGACTAGCAGATGTATTGGAGCATAAGCTTCCGTGGGCGTATTCCCACGAAAGCTTATGCTCCAATACACCTGTTAATCTATAAGGTGCCACAGGACTCTTTGTTGCTTTTTTACAGATCCAGACTAACATGGCTACCCCTCTGATACTTGACTTTCAGTTGGTTTGTGTACTGGTTTGTGTACTGCCTCTTTGGTCTGCAGGAATGGATCCTGCACTGTAGACCACTATGCTGCTCGCTCCCACTAACACATCAAGAGTGGCAGTGGAGTTATTCCTTAAACTACAAAGGCAAGAGGAGTGCGAGATTGATTTTGCCACGCATTAGTAGCTACGACATGAGATTGCTTGTGGCATTTATGGAGGTGCTGACCACAGCGAAATGCCGCTTTTGGGCTCAGGAAACAAGCATTGAGTCGTGGGATCACATCATGATGCATGTCTGAGATGATGAGCAGTGGCTGCAGAACTTTCAGATGAGGAAAGCCACTTTTGTGGGACTGTGTGATGAGCTCACCCCAGCCATGCGGCGCAAGGACACGAGAATGAGAGCTGCCCTGCCATTGGACAAGTGTGTGGCAATTGTACTATGGAAGCTGGCTACTCCAGACTGCTACTGATCGGTCGCTAACCAGCTCGGAATGGGAAAATCGACCGTTGGACTCATGTTGACGGAAGTGTGCAGGGCCATTAATCTTATCCTGATCCAAAAGACCATGACTCTGGGCAACGTGTATGAAATTGTCGATGGCTTTGCACAAATGGGCTTCCCTAACTGCGGAGGGGCAATAGATGGCATACACATGCCAATTCTCGCACCAGATCACCTAGCCACTGAGTACGTTACTTGGAAGGGGTATTTCTCTATGGTTCTCCAGGCACTTGTGGATCACCATGGGTGTTTCACGGACATTAACGCAGGCTGGTCTGGAAAGGTGCATGACGCACGCATCTTTCGGAACACTGGCCTGTTCAGGAAGCAGGAACTTTCTTCCCGGACCAGAAGATCACCGCAGGGGAAGTCAAAATGCCCATTGTGATCCTGGGAGACCCTGCCTACTCCTTAATGCTGTGGCTTATGAAACTGTACATGGGGCACCTTGACAGCAGCAAGGAGATGTTCATCAACAGGCTGAGCAAGTGCAGAATGACTGTTGAGTGTGCTTTTGGCCATTTAAAGGACCGCTGGTGCTGCCTATGTGGGAGGCTGGACCTGGCCGATGACGATAATCCTATGCTTATAGCTGCTTGCTGTACGCTCCATAATATTTGTGAAGGGAAGGATGAAAGCTTCACTCAGGGCTAGGGTGACCAGATCACTGACGGGAAATATCGGGACGCAGGGGGGAAAGGAAGGGGGATATTGGGATGCGCGGGGGGGGGGGAAAAAAAAAGGCTGTTTTGCGGGGGCCAGCCGCGCCGTGGCCACTGCGCCCCCCCCCCCCCCAGGGCACATGCGGCATGTCCCGCCACCCCACGGGGAAGGAACCACTGGCCACCACCCGCTCCCTCCAGGCTTGGCCGGCATTCCAGCAACAAGCCTGGGAGGGAGGAGGAATGCCACGTGCATGGGTAAGAGGTGGGGTGAGGGCGGGGATTTGGGGAGGGAGCCAATGGGGGATGGAGGAGGTGGAGTCGGGAGTGGGGGGGGGGCGAGAGCCCTCCAGGGAGGGCAAAATTGCTTGTTTGTCCAGTGTCCTGACCATACATTGGTCGGGACGCGGGACAAACAACCAAATATCGGGACAGTCCCGATAAAATCGGGATGTCTAGTCACCCTACTCAGGGCTGGACCGCTGAGGCTCAGTGCCTGGAGGCTGAATTTGAACAGCCAGAGACCAGGGCTATTAGAGGGGCACAGTGCAGGGCCATAAGGATCAGGGATGTCTTGAGGCAATAATTTGAAGCTGAAATCCACTAATATTTGTTGCTATGCTCGGGAGTGCAGTGCTTGTAATGCTAGGAGGTGATTGTGATTAGTGTAGACGATGCACTTTGAAGGTTTAAGAAAATTGCTTGTTGCTTTGCAGGGCTCTGTTTGCTTTCAATTAATGGAATAAAGACTGCTTTCAAACCAAAACAATTATTTTATTAAAAAACAACCGGAGGAGAGAGACAAACCAAAAAACACATCAGCACTGTGGGGGATGGGGGAAGGGAGGGTCCCAGGAGGAGGTGAGGTCCTGGGATGGCTAACGATTTGTGTATGTCCAGGTATCATATGCAGCCTTGTCTTTTGGAGTACAATGCAGCTGGTACTGTACTTCAGCAGGGCTGAACTGCAGAGGGACAGGTGTTGAGTGTAGTGGGTACTGGGAGTCCAAAGGGCTGGACTGTGATGGGGCAGGAGTGGAATGCAGCGGGTAAAGACTGGAGCCAGCAGGTTGATAAGAGTGTGTTGGCGGTGTCAGGGGGGGCGCATGGAAAAGAGTTTTGTGACAGCAGCTTCAGGGAAGGGCAGGCATGGAGCTACTTGGTTTGTAGTGATAGAAGCGCTTGGAACGTGTTCACTTGGTGCTCCATAACCTTTAAGAGCCGCTCTGTGGCTTCGTTCTGATGTGCCACATTCTCCTTTCAGTCCCTCTTCTTGCTGTCCCGCCAGTTCTTCAATTCTTGTTTTTTGGCCGTGGAATGCATCATGACATCACGCAGAAAGTCCTCTTTAGTTTTTCATGGCCGCTTTCTAATTCTGTGCAGCCGTTCAGTCGGCGATAACAAAGAGGGAGGCTGGGCTCCCAAGGTCCTATCTGTGAAGCCAAAATGCAACATTTTACAGAAGCAGTATTGTTTGCAACACAGAGACCACTGATTCAGTGATTTAAAACGCAGCCACTATTCGCATACCTGTCACTAACTGGCTGACCCCAGGCAAGCACACATGAGCCACAGGACCCCCAAAATGGTGAGTAACTGCAGGGGCAAGGGAAATCAGTGTTCCAGGACCATACTGTACACGTGGCTCTTAGGGAAAGCCAGCACTATAAGGGGTGGGGGCTTTTAATCATTCCTGTCCCCACATTTTCCACAGGCTGTGTTCATTATGGAAGATACCTCACTGCTGAAGTTGAGCAGGGAATCAAGGGCGGGTCTTCTTCAAGACTGCAGCTTCTGCCTTGGCCCTTATGCAGCTCGCTTGTGTGCAGCAATGGTCCCCCCCACCCCACAGTGATGGCAAAGTTACCCTTAATGGGGCAAGGAACAAAGCAGCTCTGCCAAAGAACCTGCAGCAGCAGATTGGCCAGTATCTCCACGAGAGATTCCTGGAGATCTCGGAGGGAGATTCCCGTGAAGTGAGAGAGTCAATCAGCACTCTGTTCTGCCGCTCAGACTAGGCATGTGGTGGTACGTGCATCATATAGACACAAGCCTGCTTTCTACAACCCGCCTGCCCCCAACAACTTGCTTTAGTGATTCCCCAAATCAAAGCCATTTACCAGGGGCCTCCTCTCCTGTTTGTGCTTTGCCAAGCTCCGACAGCTGTGACTGGCTAGTCCGTGCCAGGGTAGAGAAGAGCACCTGGCTGCATGCATTTCTGACTTCTGATTCGTCCTCTGCCTCTGGGTCCCCATCCACATCCTCGTTCAAGATTTCCTCCTCCTGGCTAGGTCCGCTCTCGACTGGCATGCGAGCCACTGAAGTAGCCACAGTGGAGGTGGGGTCGCCACCGAGTATCACGTCCAGCTCTTCGTAGATCCAACAGCTCATTGGTGCAGCACCGGAGTGGCTGTTTGCCTCCCGTGCCTTGTGGTAGGCGTTCCGCAGTTCCTGCACTTTGACCCTGCACTGCAGTGTGTCCCGGTCATGGCCCCTTTCTGTCATGCATCGTGAAATCTGTCCGTAGGTATCATAATTCCTATGCTGGAGCACAGCTGGGACTAGACAGCCTCCTCTCCCCAAATGCTCATAAGGTCCAGCAGCTCGGCATGGCTCCAAGTGAGGCAATTGCCTGGTGCGTGGAGCAGGCGTGGACACCTGGAAAGATGCACTGAGACCACTGCACGTGTCACCGAGCAAACAGGAAAGGGGCTTTCAAAATTCCCAAGGAATTTACAGAGTGGGGCTCATGGTTGGTCACCTGAGGGCAGGGCAGTAGAATTCAAACTGATGACCAGAGAGGTGAGAACAGGCATTGTGGGACACCTCCCGGAGGCCAATTGCAGCACTGTAATCGACCTGGGTGTCTACACTGGCACCGCAGTGCTGTAGCCCCAGTGCAGAAAGCTGTATGTCTCTTGTCAGGGTGTGTTGTTTTTTTTTACAACACTGCAACTGTGCAGTTTCTGCACACTGAGTGGCTTGGCAGTGTGTACACCTCTGGAGTTACACCAAAGAAAGCTGCTTTACTGTGCAGACAAGGCCTATGCTACCCTTACCTCTGCACTGCTGCAGAGCAGTGGTGCTGCCTTCAGAGCTGGGCAGCTCTGAAGGCAAGGAAAAAGGTGATCTCACAACTTCCCCTACAACAGCCTTGCCAGTCCCCCTTTTGGGTCAATGTTCCCTCTAATTTTTTCCATCCATGTGCGGAATGAGTTTTGTTATGTGCACCAATGTCGAGGTAATGTGCGGCTGTGCACCATCAGTAGAAACAAAAAACCGAACGATAATATATATTTTTAAAAAGCTACAATAGGGATAATTACTCCAGCCAGGAGAAGTTAGGCATTTTAGAACTCACTACTGAAAGAATTTAAATTTAAACATGAGCGAGAAATAAAATTATGAGATGCATAGACCAGTCAAAAAACTAAAATAACAGCACTTTGAAAGAATAAAATTACAGAGAATATATGTGCATTGCAGGAAGTACCAAGAAGTAACAACAACAACACAAGTACACCTCTACCCCGATATAACGCTGTCCTCGGGAGCCAAAAAATCTTACTGCGTTATAGGTGAAACCACGTTATATCAAACTTGCTTTGATCCGCTGGAGGGCATCCCCGGAGTGCTGCTTTACCGCGTTATATCCGAATTCATGTTATATTGGGTTGCGTTGTATCGGGGTAGAGGTGTATGTGTTGGGAGGTGAGTGTGAAAGAGATGGTGTGTGCGCACTGGTTGCTGGGGAAGTGTCTGAGAGTCCATGTGCTGTCTCTTTAAGCAGAGGCGCACTCACCAGTCTGAAGGCTTGTTCAGACCACAGCAGTCTGATCTAACACCGGAGCCCTACTCCCCTGCCCCCACTCTGTGGAGGTTGGGTACGTGGGCGTAGGAGGAGGCGTGGGGAGGAGGACATAAAAAAAACCCCATTACCGCAATAATTCTATGCTTGTCTCTAAACCAGAAGTATTTGCCTTTTAAAAAATGCTAGTCAATGAAAACAGTGTTGAGTATGAATTTAAACATTCTCCTGCCTTATATGCACGTTAGTGTAGAAAAAGCAGGATGTAGAATTGACTAGTGTATTTTCATTGTCTAACATAAATAGGTGTTGAAGTTCTAAATAATTGCTACCACCTCTCTCCACTTGGTTTCACTTTCTGGTTTTCTGTGGTGTCAAAAACCTACTAATTCTTCAGTTATTAATCATCTTCAAAGGGTAAAGGAGGTACAATTTCTAAAGTTTAAAAAAAAAAAAAAAACCCTTTTCTCCTCTCCCACCCTCGCCCCCCAAAAGCCTATCAGCCCTTCTTTATACGTGTGGGAAAAAAAAAAAAAAAAGGCACATGAATTTAATTGCTTTCCTTTGCAGGGTACCCTTATGTACTGGAATTAAACTGCTTTTGCTCTGTGGTTCTCTAACTTATAGCTCAGCACTTGATTTATTCATACAACAGTAATCTGCAATACAAATAGGTACCTTCAGGGCAACATAGATTTGAGGCATTCCGTGAAAATATATAGGTAGTGTAAGGTTACTGGTGTGGTTTGTGTAATAAGAATGTTGAGCGAGCAGTTTGTATAGCAGTGTCACTTACCGTTGCATTTATATAATGTTTAAGGACATAGTGCAGTGAGGTATTTAATAATAATATGATTCCTGCTGGGTACATATCTTCCATCTGAAAATAAGGACACATCTTTAATTCCCTTAAAAATTTATTGTATTAGGACAGCTTTTGAGAGGATCAGAGTGGAGGAATGGTTAATATTTTGGCTTTAGAAAAAGGTTACCTAGCACGGACAGTAGGCCTGATTCTCAATTACACTAAGGCCTTTTTACACCATTCTGGCTCCCTTGCTGGTGAGCAGCTGGCATAAGGGCTCTACATTGTCTCTGTTCCCAGGCCTAGAGCAATTGTGCTATGGATATTCTCTGCTTCCCAGGATCCAGAGTGGGTTCTGAGCAGCTCTAATTGACCTCTGCATGGGCCCAGAATATGGGGAACACAAGGGTGCCCCTTTCTCCATTGTGCCTCAGATTCAGGAATGAAGTAATTGAGAATCAGGACTAACATGAGCTGTTGTAAACTGACAATAAAAAATAAATTGAGGCTCTTACTTAAATAGGCACTCTTGGTTTAGAACCAGATTATTACAAAGCAAGTTTACTCTGTCCGAGTTTGATAAATCCACTTCTCTGTTCACCATTAACCCAGTAGAAAACTTTCTTTGGGAGGAGGGGGATAGCTCAGTGGTTTGAGCATTGGCCTGCTAAACCCAGGGTTGTGAGTTCAGTCCTTGAGGGGGCCACTTAGGGATCTGGGGCAAAATCAGTACTTGGTCCTGCTAGTGAAGGCAGGGGGCTGGACTTGATGACCTTTCAAGGTCCCTTCCAGTTCTAGGAGATGGGATATCTCCATTAATTTAAATGGAGTGCTAAGGCCTTCAGTTTCTGCAGAATTCTAACTTATTTCAAAACTGGAAATTTCTAGTCCTTGTGGGCACAGTGAATGCTTCAAAAGAAAAGGGAAATGAGAGAGAGAACTTGTTCTCCTTCCAGCAGCCAGAAAAGGAGATAGAAAGCAGAGAAATGTAAATCTGTTTACATTACTATAGTATCTGAACACCTCACAAACATTAATAAATTTATCTCGCCAACATTTCAACTAGCCTGAAGGGAATAAGCGGGACTGAGCCTCTGATCATGGTCCAGGGAGGGAACCCCGTTAGGAAACTCAGGGTATGTGTACACAGCAGTTAACACCCAGGGTTGGCCCATGTCAGTTGGCTCAGGCTGTGGGGCTGTAAAACTGCAGTGTATTTGTTTGGCCATGGGCTGGAGCCCAGGCTCTGGGACCCCGTGAAGGGGAAGGTCCCAGAGCCCAGATTCCAGCCCGAGACAGAACATATCACACACAAATTTTACAGCCCCACAGGACAAGCCCAAGTCAGCTGACACGGGACAGTAGTGGGTATTTAATTGCTGTATACAGGTACCCTCAGGGCTTCTCTAAACACAGAATTTGCATGAAATTAACTAAAGGCATGATGTTAAGTCAACTTAGTTAAGCCAGTGTAATTTTGGATTTACCTACACTAGTAAAAGTGCTGAGCTAATGTATAGTTAACCTTGACCTTCTTCATAGCATAGATGGAAGTTATCATGTTCTACTTCAGTTTAGCTAGGAGAAGCCTAAAGTTCACCTTCATCACCTTAACTGAGTTGAAGCTACAGCTTGCCTTGTCTACACTAGGATCTGATGATGTTACCTATCATGTTGTCAACATACACCTTTAGGTACCTTAAAGTGGTGTTTAGGTGTCCAAATGCAGGATTTAGATGTCTATCTTCAGGCACCCGTATTTTGCAAATTTGGCCCTTCATGTATTTATGCACATTTGTGCATATAAAACAAACCTGTGAGCTTTGAAAAGCCCTGCAGCATTACAAAATAGTACATATCTGCCCAGTGCCTCATGTTAGGGTTCACTGGCTCTTGCCCTAACATGATGCATTGGTCAGTTGTGTTATTTTGTAATACTTTATGGTTTTTCAAAGTTTATAAGTTTGCTTTCTGTCTCAAACTTCTAGAGTAAAAAGCAACCTTGAAATAAATCTTTGAAAAACTGCACTATATAAACAAACAGCCATTTACTTGACTACCTACAGGTTTCATGCTCTAATGGAGTTCTGTGATGTCTGCAATATTAACAGCATACCGAAGAGGGTGGGAGGTCACAGTGGAGCTGGAACTGGAGTAGCTGTGATGGGAAATAAAGGGCTGAGGTCTCGGAAAGCAAAGAGGAAATATTTTTAGGTGATGCAGTAGAACCTACTTACAGTGAATTCTGATAGAGCAGAACTGCATTCTTATGTTGAAGTGGAATTAAAGTGGCCCGCATTGTAATGTGCCAGCTGCAATTCTGGTTAGACTGATCCTTACAATGAAGCTTTTCTGAGGAAAAGTGAATTTGTGTTATAAGAGGGTTCCACTGTAATGTCTTGACTTGCCAGAGTATGGCCCACGTTTTGCCTCAAGGTCCATGTGTCATGCTCTCATTGACTTCAATTGGAGTTACATGTGCGTGCATCCAAGGGAAGAATTTGGCACTCAGCAAAGGCTTCCCATTTGAGGAAAAGACTGTCTAGAAACATTACAGGCATTAAATAATAACTTGATGCTTGTTTTAAGCATTTATGGGAAATGCAAAACTATATTTAATATTTGTAAAATACTACGTTCAAAAACCTACTAGCAGAAAAAACATTTTGAGTTATTATTTTGTCTATCCAATGCAAAGTGGCTTTGGCTGAGAAAATCGAGAACTAAGTTGATACTAACAATTGGTAATCAGATATAACACAAGTCACTGCAAATTATCATATGAGGCAAATCCTCAACCCAGCATCCAGTCTCAGTAGTTAGCTTAGGACATGTCTACACTTTTAAATGGGTGCCGTTTTCATATAGGTGTGTTAATTGATCCACGACAACAGTAGTACAATCAGTTTGTACACACAAAAAGGTTTTCTGGTGGTTAGTAGCCACACAGCATCGGAGCTGTTTTGCACGGACATCTGACAATATTCTGCTTAGACATCTCAGGGTCCATTACTCATCCACAGTTGTATATGAATTGTGGGAATTTTTACCTGAGCATTGTGGAATTCCTACCACAAGGCAATGGAATTAGAGTTTTGGGGCCAAACTCACTATTCTTTTTGTGAGCCAGTGCCTACAGGTAGCATGGGGGAAGCATGGATCACTGCAATCCTCACGATCATGAATATAAACCGACTGTTGCTAAGGTATGTAAAGCTGTGCAATGGCTACAGAACTAGACCAGGAAGAACAGCAGCGGAGGATGAAGAGTCTGAAAGAAATCAGTCACTTCTCTGCATCTCTTTCTGAAACAGCTTCACACAGAGTAGTGCTGCTTTTGGGCTCCCCCGATGAGTGCTGGCTGATGGGACAGGAGAGTGCTGCAGACCTGGGATTACCAGTGGCAGAACTTCAGGATGTCAAAAGCCACTTTCTTTGAGCTCTGACCCAGGATCTGTACCAGTGAACCACCAACATGGGGGCTCCCCTGAGTGTAGAGAAACACGACTATCACCATCTGGAAGCTCATCGTCCTGGATTGCCACCACTCAGCTGCTAACCAGTTTGGTGTTGGTAGGTCAGCTGTTGGTGCTGTTGTAATGGAGATGTGTACCACTATCAAGACGGTGCTTTCCTTCTGGGTCATAAGACTATGCAATGTGCAGGTGGTTATTAATGTCTTTGCCCATCTGGGTTTCCCTCATTGTGTTGGGGACATTGTTGGAACCCGAGTGTTTATTCTTTGCCCCTGTGGAAGCAGAGAAAGAACTGACAGGAAGGGGATGCAATGCATGACAGTTCTTTCTCTGCTTCCACATCCCCCACCAAGGGGTGGAGGTGGAGCAGCTGTCTGCTGAGTTTGAACAGCCAGATACAAGGGCTATTAGAGTTCAGCATGGAGCTATACCGTTTAGGGAGGCTTTGAAAGACCGTTTTGATGGTGAGCCAGAGTAGTGTGTGGTGTTGTAGTATGCTCTATGTGGGACATCTCTTTTTGGCCTGGTAGGAATCTTGTAGTGATTGCTGTACATGTAGGAATAAAGCATTGCCAATGATGCTGTTGTTTTTGACTGTCAACGATGTGATGAGTTGTGTGACATTGTGCAGTAATAGGTCATTGGTTGCTTTCAGAACTGCTGAGTGCTCAGCAGCATGTATTGCAAACTAATAAAGATGAATTATATTCCAGATAATAAAATTTTATTCTGTAACAAAATCAGTGCAAAAAAACCTATGCAATTTAAAAACAAATACATTAAAAACTTAATAAATTAAGAGAACAGACCTCATGAAGGGAAAAGAATATTTGTGTCTATTTCAGCTGCACATGCACCAACCGTGGCTTTTACATGTCTGTGTATGTGAAGCTGTGATTGTCTTTAATGTCTCCCGGGGTGGAGTGGTAGGGATTGTGCAGCGACCCCATATGCCGTGTGTGTGTGGCCATGTAGGGAGGTTGTGATACTGAATTCTTGATGGGCGGCAGAGGGAGGTGAGCCCTGGATCATTGGACTTGCAGATCCACCAGAGCCTGCAGCATCTGTGTTTGCTGCCTGAGAAGCCCTATTATGTCCTGGTGCATCTCCCTCTTATTTTCCAGCACCTTTCTCTTCTCTACACTTTCCTTCTCCAGACTGTCCTCAGTGTTCATCCTCCAGGCCCTGTGCTCACGGTCTGATGCAGCACTGGCTTGCAGGATTTTGCTTAACGTGTCAACCTGAGTCCTCTTTTTCTTCTCTTTATCTGGCTCAGATGTTCCATGGATATGAAGGGAGAGACCCTGAAGGCCACAGCAGCTGCAGATAAAACACTACACATGTATCATGGTCAGTGCATTCACTATAGAAAGAGAAACTTAAGATGCTGAACTCATGTCCCTTGCTCCCCAGAAGTTTTAAGCACTCAATTCTCACTTCTGCTTGGAATTGCTTGTGCATGGTGGCAGTCACAATGCCAGACAGGGTGAGTGTGGCCTGCTGGACGGGAGGGGAAATGAGAAGGGAATTTCTCGCCTGCATGCTTCTAGTTGTATAAGACAATGGCACTGAATACTGGCACCGTTTTCTATAGGAAGTGGGTCATTTTAGTTCATATCTCACGCCTGAGGGTAACAAAGGCAGAGAGAGTACACACAGCTGCTGCTAGCATCCTGAAGCCACCCGGGCCCATATGCTAGGGTTACCATAATCCAGCAAGCAAAAAAGAGGACGGGAGGAGCCCCGCCCCTGTCCTGCCCTAGCCCCACCCCTGTCCTGCCCTAGCCCCGCCCCTGCCCCCCCACCTCCCACCCCTCAGAACCCCCAATCCTCCCCCCGCTCCTTATCCCCTGACTGCCCCCTCCTGGGACCCCTGCTCCTAACTGCCCTCCAGAACCCCACCCCCTACCTAAGCCTCCCTGTGCCTTGTCCCCTAACTGCCCCCTCTAATTGAAAATTTGTATACACACTTCCCCGAAGTTCCTACCCCTGCATCAGGCTCACCTGTGCTCAGCTGGCTGAACTGCAGTGGAATTAAAAACAGGCCCTGGCCCCCTGCGCAACTGGATCCCCTGGTCACCTATCCCCCATACTCCTCCTCCTCTTCCTCGTATACCACTGCCGCCTCCTGGCTGTTCCTGGCAGGGGCTTGTGACTCGGGCACAATGGTGCTTTTTTGTGGGGAGGGAGGTCTCTGCCAGGGATGGCACACAGTTCTTTGTAAAAGCGGCAGGTCTGCAGCTTAACACCAGATCGATCGTTGACCTCCTTGGCCTTCTGGTATGCCTGCCGCAGCTCCTTGGTTTTCACGTGGCCCTGCTGCTGGTCCCTGTCCTAGCCCTTCTGCATCCCCTGAACAGTCTGCTCTTAGATGTCCATGTTTCTATGCTTGGATTGGAGCTGTGCCTGCACAGCCTCTTCTCCAAAGAGAGCCAATATCTCCCGTTTACTCCAGGCAGGAGCACGTCTGGAGCATGTAGCCAGCATGGTCAGCTGGGCAGTTGCACTCAACACTGGAGAGCCACTCGCTGTGCTTGCCAAGCCAGGTAATTAGGAAAAAGGAATTTCAAAAATCTGTAGGACTTTAAAGGGGTCTCTGTGACCCCTGGCATCAGAGTTCACAGTGGTGTCTAGAACGGTCAGTCTGGGGCATTGTTGGACAGCTGCTGGAGGACAGTTAGGGTCGACATAACTAATGCAGTGTCTGCACTCTCACTGCATTGACCTAAGTACATCAACTGTGGCTCTACCCCACTTGGGGAGGTGGTGGTGTTAAGTTGGTGTAATGTTCCCCATCATTTTGTATTGAAAGTTGATTATCGATTAATCCTATCCTATGAAATATCTATACTGAAAATAATATAGAATCAGATTACGTCTACACTGCAAGCCAAGGGAGTGATTCCCCTGCAGGTGTGCACATACTCTCTGTAGAGCAATGAGAGCTAGTGCAAGTGTAAATAGCAGTGCAGCTATGGTCGCGTGTGCAGTGGCAGCACAAATCAGCCATGCTGAGTACATCCACACTGGTTTCAGGAGTCTTCATGGCTAAGTCATGCCTCTGCTGTGGCTGATCATGCTACAGCGACTACGCTACAATTTATACTCATGTGAGCTTTGATCAAGCAACAGCAAGTATGTATACTCAAGCAGTGGAATCACACCCTTTAGCTCGTAGTGTAAACATTGCCTAAGGGGCAAAAAGATTTTAAAACTGATTACTTACCGGTATAAACTTATTGCTGCCTTCCAAAGTAGGTTTGTCAACTTAAAAGGGCTAAATATATTGCTTGCATCATCAGCAATGTTTTTTTAGAGCCAGATTTGCAACTACACTGTCTATTTACTAGCTCCTGAAATTTTCAGCTCTGCTTTGCATTATTGGGCACGTTAATTTGCCAATAATAAATTCACGTTTAAAAAAACCCCACAGCATTCCAGGGATCATTTTTGCGATTTTGCAAATAACTCTTTCTGTTGTATATAACAATTCTTTGATAGTTTGAAAATCGGTTTATTTTCCAACACCTTTGTTTGCATACGCTGACTTGCATATTATAGAATTTCTCACTAGTGCTTGGCTTTTGCAGTGTGTGTTTTGTTTTAAAGAAAAAGATCAATGTATTATTACTGGGAAAATTAAACCACGTATATAGACAATTGTAGGAGCTTGCAAACGTACATAATATTTAAAATGCAAAAGATCTGAGCCCTTCGGACTTGACACTGCCCTTGTTTCAGGTTTGGATTTAGCTTCCTCCCAGGTACTAGTAGTTAAGATGCGATCATAGTCCTACTTTTAATTTTCAGAATCAGAAAGCAGTGTGAATTTAGAATCAGAAAGGCGTTGGGTTGACAGTCCTGAAGCTTAACGTCTTCCATGTTATCCAAAGAATAGAGCATAGGCAGCTGCAGTGCAAGCTTCCTTCATGCTGACCTGCAGCTTTTACCTTAATTCTGACTTGGAAGGGACACTGCTGGTGAAGAGAACAGATCAGCTTCCAGGACTAATTAATAAGTGTGGGGAAATTTGATGACTTTCCCCCCAAAAAACTTAGCTTTGCATTTTTTACCAGTCATGCTATGAGAATATTGAGCATCCTAGTCCTCCCTCCTCCCCCACCTAGCTAGACACCACAGACTTGCTCACGAAGTCCATTTCTAGGTTGAAATTTTGCCCTGAAGGACTTAAGACAGTTGCTTTTGGCAACGTTGGCTTATGGAGAGAAGATGTGGAGCCACGTAGCAGTCTCACACCCACATTTATAATACATACACAGAAAAGGTTAGTAGGGATTGAGGTCATCAGGCATACATGCATTCTGCCTCCAAAGCCTGTATTGGGTCCTGTGTTTCCAAGGTCCTCAACCCCATGATCTTGCAAGGCCAGAAACGCCAACGCATTAACAGTTGCAAGGGGAAGGGCAGCTGCTGCCCCATATTTCTGTTGATTGTGAATCAGATGAGTGTCTCATGGTGCTTTGGGGCTGGCCTCCTGGAGCACCAGAAGTTTGGGTTGCTCAGTGAAAGGCAGGTTGTCCCTCTGCTGCATAATTAGAGATGAATGTTCCGCAGCTGTCAATAAGAGAGGGCTGTTGAACCATATAAGTTTGTTGCCGGCACAGAGGCCCGAGGACAGCAACAGTGGGGTTCGTTGCCCGGTGTGCTTCGCGCCAATAAACACACCAGGGTGGAGAAGCAATCAAAGTTTATTTGAGATCTCAAAGTGGTGCAAGGAGACAGGCAAGTCTCAGATCAAGCACACCAGCAAAAACATTTTTTTCTCTTCTTATACATTTTACAACTAAGCCCCCCCTTCTTCTCCCCCTTTTTATCCTCCCACCCCTCCCTTTCTTCCCCCTCCCCTCTCTACCGAAGGCATGTTTATACATTTAAGCAGTTAAATCATTTTGGCGGCTCGGGTCTAGCTCATTAGCAACTTCTCCCTAAACCGTTATCTGGTCCTGTTTCCCCTTGATTTATTATCTCCTCTCCAGCTAGAAACATACAGGCCTCGTTATTACTGCTTGGTACCTGGTATGAGGGGGGTTGTAACTGATAACTGGCTGTTTACACATTCCAATTTCTGCCTCTGTTTTTTTTGAGGTTGATTAGAGTTAAACATGGAAGAACTTTGGTTCATTCAGGCCTAGTGACACCAACAAGTTCAAAATGTGAAAAAGGAACACTTTTGATCTTGTATAGTTGCAACCATCTTAATCAGTACAATTTTTGTTTGCACAAAGTTATTGAAATATTGTAAACTTGGTTGCATTCCATAAACTGTGAACCAGGAATGTTTTGGTGGAAAGATCATTTTGTTGCAAATATTTCTAATCATCCTTACTATTCAATCTTTGCCCTGCCTATTGGGACTGCCAAAGGAAAGTCCAATTGTATAGGTGATGCTTTATTATTATTATTATTTTATTTTATATGTAGACAACTGTTCATTAGGAGTTGCCGAGCCTGCTCACCCCTTCCGCCAATACCAACCAGGCAATCTCCAGATAGTAACAACTTTTGGTCACTATTATCCCAGTCAGGAGTTGAACCAGTGAACTAAATTAAAGTGTTCTACGCTGGGGTGTCAGACATGTCCCATCCAGTGAATGCAGCTACCTGTTGTATTTCTGTAGCCCACAGGGCATGTCCAGATTCTGCAGAGTCTGTGTTTTGTTTTTCTTTTTTGAAGCAATTTTATAGTCCTTGTGATTGCAAAAAATCTGCCAAACATGAACCAGCGGTAAACTGGTGCAATGTTACCTCTGGGAGTATGCAGACAGGCTGAAACAATGGCTCAGAGAGGTGTGAACACTGCAGTCCCCTAGTAGCCCCGCTGGAGTATCAACCACAGTGGTGACACTTTAATGTCAACAATAACTATGATGTTGCTGATCCTTTTGTGGATGTAATGGGAAAAGGGTTGAAGAGAAGCCTAGGCGGTAGACTTTGGGAATTGCCGCAGGGAAGGAAACATAGAAGGAAGAACAAAGGAAAGATGTAAAGACAAGGAAAAGGGAGAGAAATTGAGGAAGAGGAAAGAAGAGAAACAAAGGGCACAAATAGCGGTGATCCAAAGTTGGGGGAGTGAGGGGCATGGTGGGTCATATTCTTCCACTGATTGATATTGAGTGTGACAATAAAGTACTAAATAAATAAAAGTTTAGTTACTGCGTAAAGGCCAGGTTCTATCCTCCATCTTCGTGCAAACCTCCTATTGACATCACTGGGCAATGTTGTGGATGAAGAGAGCTATGAAGTCCTACATTTATGTCCTGGCCCGCAGACCAGAACTAAAAACAGAATTCAGCACTCTCCACCAAGTAAATTTGCCACTCTGGAGTCCTATATTCTATTGTAGGCTTCATGAACTATCCAGCCCCCCTTCAGGAAGTAGTTTTAAAATAAGAGACGGGCATTGTATGCAGTTAGGATGTGGATTTCCTCATGCAGGAAAGAACTGAATGGTTGCTTTCTTTAACTTAAATGGCATGTAGAACTCAAATAGCAATCACAAGCAGAATTTTGCCACTGTTCCCGGAACTGTTGACTGCTGTGACCTTATTCCCTGTGTAGCATTATTTTTAGTTAGGATCCCTTTTCCTTTACCACAATAGTGCTAACTTAAAAGAAAAATTCCTAAATACCAACTCTCTATATACCAAATGTATTGTTTCCTTGATGCGTTCTTCCTAAAACTCTTCTAGTCCAACCAATTCCAAAGAATATGAAAGATGTTCCTGTATAAACTTAGACTATAAGTTCCCCAAAGTGCTTGGCAGAATTTTATATAAATTTTCAATGGATATTAATGTTTATTTTTAAGCATTTTTTTTCAGATTTTTATCTATTAAAATTTTCACAGTTGTAGGAAATTATGGGGACAGGTCAGACAATGGAGGGGGTCAGACTTATTACTTAATGACAGGAGACACGGAGATTCAAAAAGTTAAAGCTTTACAATCATTAAAACACAAATTGTCAACGTTGCATGTCAAAATATACAAATTAAATATCCTTAAATCAAACTCAAATAGGTTCTTAAGCAGCATTTTTCTTACTTTGCCCTATTTGTAAAGTTCAGTTGTCATTGATGGAAATATTTTTTTGTTGGTGGGTGTGGGTGTGTGGTGAAATTGATGTTTACTGACCGTTACCAATAAAAACATAATCCTTCCTAGCCTAGCCGTAGTAGCCATGGCTTCATATATATGTTTTTACTATGCCCGAGCATAATAGAACCCTGGCTCTGATTCAGGTCTCCGGGTGTTACCGCATAACAAGTGTAACAAACAATAATGATTGTATGTAGGGCCAAATTCTTCTTTTTTTTCACACCAGTGAAAATCTGGAGTAGCTCCACTGAAGTCAATGGAATTACTCTGGGTTTGTCCTGGTATGACTGAGAGAAGGAATATCTACATGGAGTTATTCTAGATTTACCATTGGTGCAGCTGAGCCATATTTAACTCTTGGTAGAGAGGCGAGTTAAGCCTTTAACACCACGGAGTCCTGGTCTGTGACTCGTCCTCCTAGACGCTATAGTAGTAGTAGTCAGGGCCGACAAGGGGTGGGGGGAGCCGGTACAAATTACTGGGGCCCGTCAGTCTGGAAGGGAGCCTGGGGCCTGGCTTCTCCGGCTCCCCCCCCCCCCCCCCCCTCGTTGCCCCGTTTTGCCGGTCCGCCCCTGCGGGGGGGGGGGGGGGGGGTTCACCAGGGCCTGAAATCACTCTCGGCGGGCCTGACTATAGTATCACAAATAATTAATAATAATACTTAGCTCAACTTACATTTTAAATCAAGATTGTCACACCTCTTGTCCCTGATTTTGCATTCAAATTTCTTTTCTTTTTGTTCTTCAATTTTAAATGTAATTTTTTATGGATTTAGACTGAGTTTTTCACAGGCAACTAGGGGATTTAGCCACATATACTCCCTCTTACTATTAATGGGAACTGAGGCTAAATCTGCAACTCCCATTAAAATCAGTGGGAGCTGTGTGGCTAAATCTCCTAGTCAGTTCTGAAAATCTCCACTTCATTATTAAAAGGAAAAGCTAGTGTCGTCTTTTAAAATGAGACTGGAGCTAGGGGTTTGGGAAACATTCACATGTAATCAGGCAAAACTCCCTGGGTTTGTGGTTTTATTGGGAACTTTCTGAATTAACTTTGGTAGATTTGTGGTTTCTGGTGGAAATTGAGTGGGTTTGCATGAATTTTGATCCAAAACTGGGCAAAACTTGACTAGTTTCAACTGGGCTTTAGACTTTGTGGGGTTTTTTGATTTGGGATGGTGAAGGGTTGTTTATTTGATCCTGACACTTTGGGCTGTGTCAACCCATGTGAATACAAAACAATGATTCATATAGCTCTGCTACGTGCCTTCTTTTGGAATGTTTTCTTTCTTCAGAATTGCAGATAGCAGATCCTTTGTCAGAGAGTAATGAAGTGTGCACGAAGGAGTAATCTGCTGCTGAGATGTGTACATGGCTATTAATTAGGACTGTCAAGTGATTAAAAAAATTAATTGCGATTAATCGCGCTGTTAAACAATAATAGAATAACATTTATTTAAATATTTTTGGATGTTTTCTACGTTTTCAAATGTATTGATTTCAATTACAACACAATACAAAGTGCACAGTGCTCACTTTATATTTATTTTTTATTACAAATATTTGCGCTGTAAAAAAAAAAATATTTTTCAGTTCACCTAATGCAAGCACTGTAGTGCAATCTCTTTATTGTGAAAGTTGAACTTACAAATGTAGAATTATGTTGAAAAAAACTGGATTCAAAAATAAAACAATGTATAACATTACAGCCTACAAATCACTCAGTCCTTCTTCAGCCAATCGCTCAGACAAACAAGTTTGGTTACAATTTGCAGGAGACAGTGCTGCCTGCTTCTCGTTTACAATGTCATCTCAAAGTGAGAACAGGTATTTGCATGGCACTGTTATAGCTTTGCAAGACATTTACATGCCAGATGTGCTAAAGCTTCATATGTCCCTTCATGCTTCAACCACCATTCCAGGGGACATGCGTCTATGTTGATGACAAGTTCTGCTCGATAACGATATAAAGCAGAATGGACGACGCATGTTCATTTTCATCATCTGAGTCAGATGCCACCAGCAGAAGGTTGATTTTCTTTTTTGATGGTTCGGGTTCTGTAATTTCCAGATCTGAGAGTTGCTCTTTTAAGACTTCTGAAAGCATGCTCCTCGCCTTGTCCCTCTCAGAGTTTGGACGGCACTTCAGATTCTTAAACCTTGGTTGAGTGCTGTAGTGATTTTTAGAAATCTCACATTGGCACCTTCTTTGCATTTTGTCAAATCTGCTGTGAAAGTGTTCTTAAAACAAACGTGCTGGGTCATCATCCGAGACTCCTATGACATGAAATATATGGCAGAACGTGTGTAAAATAGAACAGGAGACATACAGTTCTCCCCCAAGGAGTTCAGTCACAAATTTAATTAACGCATTATTTCTTTAACGAGCATCATCAGCATGAAAGCATGTCCTCTGGAATGGTGGCCAAAGCATGAAGGGGCATATGAATATTTAGCATATCTGGGACGTAAATACCTTGCAATGCCGGCTACAAAAGTGCCATGCGAATGCCTGTTCCCATTTTCAGGTGACATTGTAAATAAGAAGCAGGCAGCAGTATCTCCCGTAAATGTAAACAAACTTGTTTGTCTTAGCGATTGGCTGAACAAGAAGTAGGACTGAGTGGACTTGTAGACTCTAAAGTTTTACGTTGTTTCGTTTTGAATGCAGTTATGTAACAAAAATAATCTACATTTGTAAGCTATACTTTCATGATAAAGAGATTGCACTACAGTACTTGTATGAGGTGACTTGAAAAATACTGTTTCTTCTGTTTATCATTTTTTTGAGTTAATCGTGTGAGTTACTGCGATTAATCAACAGTCCTACTATTAATTGCTTCCTGCTTTCTCAAACATTGTGCAGGATGTCGCTTTATTTATTGTCATGTGTTCTATTTATTTTTTACATTCGGAGATAGAAGAAAGCCTCAGTCCATTGTTACTGTTGCATGCCAAGACTTGAGGGGAAACAAGTTAAACTGACTCAAACTCTGTTGACCTTCAGAGTAAGCAGCAATGCCTGTTGATTTGCCAAGGTTTTTTAGAAGAGGAGCTAGAGAGGGAGTAGTTGGATTGTGGGAGCCCTAACATATGGCTGAGGAAAAGTCTGGGTTTATATTGTTTATTTGACTGCCCTATCACATTCTAATAAAGGCACTGCACCAGGAGGGCTTCTGAAATTGGAAGGCTAAAAGGATTTTTTAGCTGGGTGTATTGCAATCTCATATAGATTAGACTGGCTGTAGGTTAGATCAAGCTGTTAAGGAAGTAACTATGAATAGAGGACCTCACAGCTTTTTTCCAGAAGCCCACAAATAGAATCCAGTTTTCATCCAACCCAAAAGAACTGGTCATTTTGCCAATTTCCTCCAAATACTTGAAGATTAAGGGGAAAATGTCAAGGTAATCCTCTTTGACCCTTATTGACATGGAAAATGCCATCAGGGTTTCCCACCCAGGAGCTGTCAACTCATTACAATTTGGTGACTCTCCCCATCATCCTTCAACTCCTGACCCTGGAGGTAGCTAATTTATATCAGGAAAGTCTGGAATGGAATAAATATAATAATTACAGACACATATGCCTTAATAATAATTCAAAGGGGCTGTTGTGTTGAAAAATTATCCATGTGTATCCTCTAGCTGTGAGGATCATGTCTTCCTTCATCATCAAACACACAAAAGAAAACATGGATCCAATCTTGCATTATAGTTATTGTTGAGCTAGTGTTGTTATGCTTTGTAGCTCCCACACTGTCAAGGAGAGGCCATCTCATTGTCTCCCAGAGTGGTTGAACAAAGTCAGTTGCAAGAAGACTGGGGTAAGCAAGGACACAATCTCACTGACTCCTTCTATTTAATAGCATCTTTAAAACTTATAATTTATTGGTGTTTAATCTTCATTAAAGAAAGGACAGTCACAGGTTGGAATGTCCCAAACCAGTTTTTGGAATCTTGGAAATTTGGCAGTGGACAGCACTCTCTCCCTTAGGGTATGTCTACACTACGAAATTAGTTCGAATTTATAGAAGCCGGTTTTATTGAAATCGGTTGTATACAGCCGATTGTGTATGTCCACACAATAAAATGCTCTAGGTGCTCTAGTCGGCAGACCTCGTCCACAGTACGAGGCTAGCGTCGACTTCCGGAGCATTGCACTATGGGTAGCTATCCCACAGCTATCCCACAGTTCCCGCAGTCTCTGCCGCCCCTTGGAATTCTGGGTTGAGATCCCAATGCCCGGATGATGCAAAACAGTGTCGCGGGCGGTTCTGGGTACATGTCGTCAGGCCCCTCCCTCCCCCGTCACAGCAACGGCAGACAATAGATTCGCGCCTTTTTATCTGGGTTACCTGGGTTACCTGTGCAGACAACATGGAGCCCGCTCAGCACAGCTGAGCTCACCATCACCATATGTCCTCTGGGTGCCGGCAGACGTGGGACTGCATTGCTACACAGCAGCAGCTGCTAACTGCCTTTTGGCGGTAGACGGTGCAGTAGACTGGTAGCCTTCATCGGCGATCTGGGTGCTGGCAGCCGTGGGGCTTGCCTTTTGGCAGTAAATGGTGTATTATGACTGTTAGCCGGCCTATTACAAGTCGGGTCATCGCACGTTAGCAGAGTCTTCCCTGAGCAGCAGCTCGTGCAATAGGCCTGAAGACCATCGTCATACACCGCCCAGTATTTGCTGCCAAGCACCCAGAAAGATGCCGAGGGCTATCAGTCACGCTGCACCGTCGTCTTAAGATGTAAAAAATAGATTTTCTCTGTATTCATTTGCTTCCCCCTCCCTCCGTCAACAGGGTTTTCAGTTTAATCTTTGGGGGGGACCAGTCTGTGACAGTTGTTTGTGTCTCTCCCTGATGCACAGCCACCGTTCTTTATTTTAATTCCCTGTGCCTGTACGCCATGTCGTCACTCGGCCCCCCTCCCTCCTTCCCCTAGGCCGTCAGATACTACGTTTGCGCCACAGCTCGAGCCGAGAAGCGGTTCGCGCCTTTTCTTTGAATTCTGGGTTGAGATCCCAATGCCCGGATGATGCAAAACAGTGTCGCGGGCGGTTCTGGGTACATGTCGTCAGGCCCCTCCCCCCTCGTCACAGCAACGGCAGACAATAGATTCGCGCCTTTTTACCTGGGTTACCTGTGCAGACAACATACCACGGCAAGCATGGAGCCCGCTCAGCTCAGCTGAGCTCACCGTCACCATATGTCCTCTGGGTGCCGGCAGACGTGGGACTGCATTGCTACACAGCAGCAGCTGCTAACTGCCTTTTGGCGGTAGACGGTGTAGCATGAGTGATAGCCGTGGGGCTGGCAGCCGTAGTGCTGCATTGCACCAGCCCCTTGCAGGCGATGGTATATTATGACTGGTACCCGTCGTCGTCGTACTGGTATGGCTGTCAATCATGGCCACCTGGGCAGACATGCTACTGTTTCGATGATGACGGTTACCAGTCATAATATACTATTTTCTGCCAATTGCCCAATATTGTCTGCTAAGCACCCAGAAGAGGCCGAGGGCGATGCTGGGTGCTGGCGGACGTGGGGCTGGCAGACGTGGGGCTGCATTGCTACACAGCAGCAGCCCCTTGCCTTTTGGCAGATGATGGCATATTATGATTGGTATCCGTCATCGTCATACTGGTATGGCTGTCACTCATGCTGCAGCGTCGGCTGCCACCTTAAGATGTAAAAAATAGATTTGTTCTGTGTTCATTTGCTTCCCCTTCCTCCGTGAAATCAACGGCCTGCTAAGCCCAGGGTTTCCAGTTTAATCTTTGGGGGGACCATTCTGTGTGACAGTTGTTTGTGTTTCTCCCTGTTCCTGTACCTGTACGCCATGTCGTCACTCGGCCCTCCCTCCCTCCCGCCCTCCTTCTCCTGGTCCATCAGATACTACTTTCGCGCCTTTTTTCTGACCAGGCGCCATAGCTAGCACTGGGATCATGGAGCCCGCTCAGATCACCGCGGCAATTATGAGCACTATGAACACCACGCGCATTGTCCTGGAGTACATGCAGAGCCAGAACATGCCAAGGCGAAACCCGGACCAGGCGAGGAGGCGATTGCAGCGCGGCGACGAGAGTGATGAGGAAATTGACATGGCCATAGACCTCTCACAAGGCACAGGCCCCAGCAATGTGGAAATCATGGTGTTACTGGGGCAGGTTGATACCGTGGAACGCCGATTCTGGGCCCGGGAAACAAGCACAGACTGGTGGGACCGCATCGTGCTGCAGGTATGGGACGATTCCCAGTGGCTGCGAAACTTTCGCATGCGTAAGGGCACTTTCATGGAACTTTGTGACTTGCTTTCCCCTGCCCTGAAACGCCAGGATACCAAGATGAGAGCAGCCCTCACAGTTGAGAAGCGAGTGGCAATAGCCCTGTGGAAGCTTGCAACGCCAGACAGCTACCGGTCAGTCGGGAATCAATTTGGAGTGGGCAAATCTACTGTGGGGGCTGCTGTGATCCAATTTGCCAGGGCAATGAAAGACCTGGTGATAGCAAGGGTAGTGACTCTGGGCAACGTGCAGTCAATAGTGGATGGTTTTGCTGAAATGGGATTCCCAAACTGTGGCGGGGCCATAGACGGAACCCATATCCCTATCTTGTCACCGGAGCACCAAGCCACCGACTACATAAACCGCAAGGGGTACTTTTCAATGCTGCTGCAAGCCCTGGTGGATCACAAGGGACGTTTCACCAACATCAACGTGGGATGGCCGGGAAAGGTACATGATGCTCGCGTCTTCAGGAACTCTGCTCTGTTTCGAAAGCTGGAGGAAGGGACTTTCTTCCCGGACCAGAAAGTGACCATTGGGGATGTTGAAATGCCTATCGTGATCCTTGGGGACCCAGCCTACCCCTTAATGCCATGGCTCATGAAGCCATACACAGGCAGCCTGGACAGGAGTCAGGACCTGTTCAACTACAGGCTGAGCAAGTGCCGAATGGTGGTGGAATGTGCATTTGGACGTTTAAAAGCGCGCTGGCGCAGCTTACTGACTCGCTCAGACCTCAGCGAAAAGAATATCCCCATTGTTATTGCTGCTTGCTGTGCGCTCCACAATATCTGTGAGAGTAAGGGGGAGACATTTATGGCGGGGTGGGAGGTTGAGGCAACTCGCCTGGCCGCTGATTACTCGCAGCCAGACACCAGGGCGGTTAGAGGAGCACAGCAGGGCGCGGTGCGCATCAGAGAAGCTTTGAAAACGAGTTTTGTGACTGGCCAGGCTACTGTGTGAAACTTCTGTTTGTTTCTCCTTGATGAACCCTCCAACCCCCCCCCCGACCCGGTTCACTCTACTTCCCTGTAAACCAACCACCCCACCCCACCCTCCCCTCCCCTCCCGCTTGCAGAGGCAATAAAGTCATTGTTTTTTCACATTCATGCATTCTTTATTAGTTCCTTACAGAGGTAGGGGGATAATTGCCAAGGTAGCAGGGATGGGTGGGGGAGGAGGGATGGAAAAGGACACACTGCATTTTAAAACTTTAACTCTTATTGAAGCCCAGCCTTCTGATGCTTGGGCGATCATCTGGGGTGGAGTGACTGGGTGGACGGAGGCCCCCCCACCGTGTTCTTGGGCGTCTGGGTGACGAGGCTATGGAACTTGGGGAGGAGGGCTGTTGGTTACACAGGGGCTGTAGCGGCGGTCTCTGCTCCTGCTGCCTTTCCTGCAACTCAACCATACGCTCGAGCATATCACTTTGATGCTCCAGCAGACGGAGCATTGCCTCTTGCCGTCTGTCTGCAAGCTGACGCCACCTATCGTCTTCAGCCCGCCACCTCTCCTCTCGTTCACGTTGGACTTTTCTCATCTCCGACATTGACTGCCTCCACGCATTCTGCTGTGCTCTATCAGCGTGGGAGGACATCTGCAGCTCCGTGAACATCTCGTCCCTCGTCTTACGTTTTCTCTTTCTAATGTTCACGAGCCTCTGCGAAGGAGAAACATTTGCAGCTGGTGGAGGAGAAGGGAGAGGTGGTTAAAAAAGACACATTTTAGGGAACAATGGGTACACTCTTTCATTACAAGGTCGCATATTTCGGCTTGCAGGCAGCCATCGTAGGCCACAGTGTTTTGGCTTATTTAACCTTCTTAACATGCGGGAAAGGTTGCAAACAGCAGCGCATTTCCCATCTCAAGGATGAATTGGGTTGTCCATTTAAAATGGGGTTTCAATGTAAAAGGAGGGGGCTGCAGTTTCCCGGTTAACATGCGGCACAAACACAAGTAAACCACCCCCCCCACACACACACACACACGATTCTCTGGGATGATCACTTCACCCCTCCCCCCCACCGCATGGTTAACAGCGGGGAACATTTCTGTTCAGAAGAGCAGGAACGGGCGCCTCTGAATGTCCCCTTAATAAAATCACCCCATTTCAACCAGGTGACCGTGAATGATATCACTCTCCTGAGGATAACAAAGAGAGACAAGGAATGGATATTGTCTGCATGCCAGCAAACACCGGGACCATACGCTGCCATGCTTTGTTATGCAATGATTCCAGACTACGTGCTACTGGCCTGGCGTGGTAAAGTGTCCTACCATGGCGGACGGGATAAGGCAGCCCTCCCCAGAAACCTTTTGCAAAGGCTTTGGGAGTACATAAAGGAGAGCTTTCTGGAGATGTCCCTGGAGGATTTCCGCTCCATCCCCATACACGTTAACAGACTTTTCCAGTAGATGTACTGGCCGCGATTGCCAGGGCAAATTAATCATTAAACACGCTTGCTTTTAAACCATGTGTAATGTTTACAAATATTTACAAAGGTACACTCACCAGAGGTCTCCTGTGTGCCCTGAGGGTCTTGGGTGAGTTCGGAGGTTACTGGTTCCAGGTCCAGGGTAACAAACAGATCCTGGCTGTTGGGGAAACCGGTTTCTCCGCTTCCTTGCTGCTGTGAGCTACCTACAGTACCTCCATCGTCATCTTCCTCGTTCCCCGAACCGTCTTCCCTGTGTGTTTCTCCAGTGAGAGAGTCATAGCACACGGTTGGGGTAGTGGTGGCTGCACCCCCTAGGATCGCATGCAGCTCCGCGTAGTAGCGGCAAGTTTGCGGCTCTGCCCCGGACCTTCCGTTTGCTTCTCTGGCTTTGTGGTAGGCTTGCCTTAGCTCCTTAATTTTCACGCGGCACTGCTGTGTGTCCCTGTTATGGCCTCGGTCCTTCATGGCCTTGGAGATCTTTTCTAATACTTTTCCATTTCTTTTACTGCTACGGAGTTCAGCTATCACTGCTTCATCTCCCCATATGGCGAGCAGATCTCGTACCTCCCGTTCGGTCCATGCTGGAGCTCTTTTGCGATCCTGGGAGGACTCCATGACGGTTACCTGTGCTGATGAGCTCTGCGTGGTCACCTGTGCTCTCCACGCTGGGCAAACAGGAAATGAAATTCAAACCTTCGCGGGTCTTTTCCTGTCTACCTGGTCAGTGCATCTGAGTTGAGAGCGCTGTCCAGAGCGGTCACAATGAAGCACTGTGGGATAGCTCCCGGAGGCCAATAACATCGAATTCCGTCCACACTACCCCAATTCCGACCCGCAAAGGCCGGTTTTATCGCTAATCCCCTCGTCGGAGGTGGTGTAAAGAAACCGGTTTAAAGGGCCCTTTAAGTCGAAAGAAAGGGCCTCGTTGTGTGGACGTGTCCAGGCTTAATTCGGTTTAACGCTGCTAAAGTCGACCTAAACCCGTAGTGTAGACCAGGCCTTAGTAGTAGTAGTAGTAATAATAATATTTAAAAAAAGCCTATTTATACTACACTAGCTATTCCGTTTCAAGTTATTTTTTATGTTTACTAGCAGACAGTATATGAGCGCAAAGCAACCAGACACTCTCAGTCAGAATGACCTTTATTTTATATTAACAGAACAAAAGTAAGGTCTCCATGAGACAAAGCACATAGTATGTGTATGCTCTGAAGCTGCAGCAGGGAGGGAGACTTCTCTCCACTTAGGGTATGTCTGTATTGCAATTGAGGGTGTGATTGCAGCTCAGGTAGTCAGACCCATGCTAGTTTTAATCTAGCTAGCTCGGCTAAAAATAGCTGTGAGGATGCAGGGGCACCGACCCTGGAGTGGGATAGCAACACAAGTAGGTACCCAAGGTTTCAGATGGGCTTGCACAGCCAGCGCTAAAGCCCACGCTACTGGGTCTTCACTACTATTTAAGTTGTGCTAGCTGGATTAAAGCTAGCATGGGTATGCCTACCCCAGCTGCAATCATGTACCCCAACTGCAGTGCAGACATGCCCTTAAAGAAGTGTAGTGCACAAAAAGCTGGTGCACATGCATCTCATGGGAAAGCAGGTGAAGCCAATTGTTAGGGCTGTTCCTAGCTGTATTAGAGCATGTTATGCAGGATACAGTGGGGTGGGGGGAGAAGTGAGAGGGTACCTCTAGCTTCCTTGTTTGTGACCAGGGGCCACCCAGTCTGTCTCTACTGCTTCCCAACTAACTAGCAAATGCAAAAGCTTCTGGGCTGTAGTCAGTCCCAACTTCAGCTAGAGGGGAAGCAATATGCACTGGGAGGCTGGTAGCAGTAGATCCTAGATAGACAGGGAAGGAACAAGAGATCCCGAGCAAGGCAAGAGCGCTGCAAAGGGAACAAGATAAGCTGCTGTAGCTCTGTTACTGAATTCACCCAATGGCAGTACCCCAGGGCTTTTGCACCCCAGTGGAAGAGAGGCTGGATTGTGTTGACTGGCTTCTCTCGCCTACATGTAAGAGTCAAAGATGGTAAATTGGGGGAGGAGGAGAACTTTGTTGATATGGGAGACCTCCAAGGTTGAGTGGATTGAGAGGAAGTAGCTGTTTTTCTTCCCATCATGATTTTGGAGCAAGACTGAGGGCGTGTGTACACTACAAAGTTAAGTCGACATAAGGCAGCTTATGTCGATCTAACTATGTAAGCAAATACATTGCCATGTTCCTCCCCCCCGGCTGTAACTCGCCCGCTACACTGACTTAGTAAATTCAAATGGATGAGCGGCATAAGGCTTAGGTCTATGTAATTCGGGCAAAGCAGTGTCTGTGTAGACACCGCCTTACTTGTTGTAGGGTGCCTATTTTGAAATGGGGTCTGGGGGTGTTCCAGCTATGAAGCCCCAGCATTGCTGACAGCTGGAGCCTCACAGACGGGCACTAAAAGCCTGGGCTATGGGCTCCCCGCAGAGCTCCCAGCTAGAGCCCAACTGCCACCCACACTGCCCCTCTTAAGTTGGCGCAAGCACTCCTGGTGAGGACGCGCACCACCGACAGACGGAGGGTAGTGTGGCCATGAAAAACCGTAGTAATTACTATGTTAGGTTGACTTAATTGTGTAGTGTAGACATGGCCTGAGAATTGGAAGGGTGCCTGAACTGCTGGGATGGACTTTGTGTCTTGCTCTAGAGGTGGAGCTTAGAGTGGAACTACACTGTGGCACGTTGTGAATATGTAGGTTTGGGGGCAGTTGGTTGTATGTGTTTTCTTCACTCAACTCATGTAGCTGTGAATAAAGATGCACAATCCAGAAAACAATACCATGCAAAGTGTAAGCCCGCTTCTCGGCTCTCTCTGAGCTGTGGCGCAAACGTAGTATCAGTTTTATTGTTTTTGCTTTTCTATCTCATGAGGGAGGGGTGCCAACAGACAAGTAGCCCATTTAACCACTGATCTTGCATGAAAGGACAAAGTGTTAAACCATCCCTGATTTGATTAGGGATGAGACCCTGCATGGTTTGTTTTCTTTAAAGGTGTTGATGGGCTAAGGAGGGAGAGAGCCTTCTAAGGGCATGGCTACACTTGCAGCTGTAGAGCGCTGTGAGTTAAACCAGCCTTCAGAGAGTGCAGTAGGGAAAGTGCTGCAGTCTGTCCACGCTGACAGCTGCAAGCGCACTGGTATGGCCACATTTGCAGCACTTGCAGCAGCATTGGGAGTGGTGCATTATGGGCAGCTATCCCACAGAGCACCTCTTCCCATTCTGGCGCTGTGACTTGTGGGAAAGGGGTGGGGGGAGGGGCATTCTGGGTCCTGTCCCAACGACCCATGATGCATCGGTTCGCATCCTAGCAATCCCTGTGCTTCAGTCCACGTTTGGCACAATCTTTCAACAATTTTTGTACTGCGCGCTCTGTCTTCCCTTTCGGTCTGTGGGAATGGAGCCTGAACTGCTGAGGAATATGCTGACGAGTCTTGCCAGCATATCACGTTTGGCAGTCAAGTTACTCCTTAAGATCCAAACTGACAGTGAGGATTCCAACAATGATATCGACTCGAGTAACACATACGACACAAGATTGCTTGTTTCAGAGTAGCAGCCGTGTTAGTCTGTATCCGCAAAAAGAACAGGAGTACTTGTGGCACCTTAGAGACTAACAAAGATTGCTTGTGGCATTCACGGACATGCTCAGCACCGTGGAACGCTGCTTTTGGGCTTGGGAAACATGCACCGAGTGGTGGGATCACATCGCCCTGCAAGTCTGGGATGACGAGCAGTGGCTGCAAAACTTTCGGATGAGAAAAGCCACTTTCATGGGACTGTGCGATGAGCTCGCCCCCACCCTGCGGCGCAAGGACACGAGATTGAGAGCTGCCCTGCCAGTGGAGAAGTGAGTGGCTATTGCAATCTGGAAGCTGGCAACTCCAGATAGCTTCCGATCGGTCGCTAACCAGGTTGGAGTGGGAAAGTCAAAGAACTGTGACGCTGGGTAATGTGCAGGACATTGTGGCTGGCTTTGCACAAATGCGTTTCCCTAACTGCAGAGGGGTGATAAATGGGACGCATACTCCAATTCTGGCACCAGCCCACCTAGCCTCCGAGTACGTTAATCGTATTTCCCTGTGGTTCTCCAGGCACTTGTGGATCATCGTGGGCGTTTCATTGACATTAACGTGGGCTGGCCCAGAAAGGTGCATGACGCACGCATCTTTCGGAACACTGGCCTGTTCAGGAAGCTACAAGCCGGGACTTTTCCCCCAGAGCAGAAGATCACCATAGGGAAAGTTGAAATGTCCATTGTGATCCTTGGAGACCCTGCTTACCCTTTAATGCCGGGCTCATGAAACCCTAAACAGGGAGCCTTGATAGCAGCAAGGAACAGTTCAACTACAGGCTGAGCAAGTGCAGAATGACTGTGGAGTGTGCTTTTGGCTGTTTAAAGGGCCGCTGGCACTCTCTGTATGGGAAGCTGGACCTGGCCGATGACAACATCCCCGCGGTTATATCCGCGTGCTGTACCCTCAGTAACATTTGCGAAGAGAAGGGTGAAAGATTCACTCAGGCATGGAACTTGGAGGTTCAACATCTGGAGGCTGAATTTGAACAGCCAGAGAGCAGGGCTATTAGAGGGACCCAGCATGGGGCTGCAAGGATTAGGGATGCCTTGAGGGAGCAATTTGAGGCTGAAAGCCACCAGTAATGTTTGGTGCCCTGCACGGGAGTGAAGTGCAGTGGTTCCAATGTTAGTAGGAATCTGTGTTTGCTACTCTGACTTGCAGTGCCTGTTGCTTTCCTGGGCTAAGATGTCTTTTACTTTATGCAATAATAAAGAATGTTTTCAAAGCCAAAAAATCCATTTATTGAAAAGAGACACAACTGCTTGGGAAACAGAAAGGGCAAGGTGGGGAACAGTTGAATCACAGATTTGCGTATGTCCTGTTCTCATACTCAACCTTCCTGTCTGGAGTGCTGTGCAATGAGTGCTGCACTTCAGGATGGCTATAATGCATGGTGATGGGGGTTGAGTGCAGTGGGTAAGGGTCATAGTTTTCAGGGCTGGGTGGTGAAGCTACAGGTGTTGGAGGCAGCTGGTGGCGATAAGAACCCGGATGTTGGGGAAAGTGAGTTGGAGGTGACATGGGGTACAAGGGAAAGAGTTTTGGGACAAGAGCTGCAGGGGGGCAGGCGCAGTAGTGCTCCACCTGCATGGCTACGAGCGCCTGGATAGAGGCCACTTGGTGCTCCATGATGCTTATCAGCCAATCCATGCTTTGCTGCCAGTGATCCTCATTCTGCTGGTGGATCCTGCTTTCACTCTCCCTCCACTCCTGCACTTTTAGATTCTCATTAAGGGACTGGTGCATTACTTCATGCAGTATGTCTTCTTTGCTTCTACATGGCCTCTTCCTAATCCTTTGGAGTCTTTCGGCCGGTGATAACATGGACCGCTGAGATCTTAAGGTTGCATCTGTAAAGGCAAAATGCAACACTTAACAGAGGCAGCATTGTTCACACCAGACAGAGCAATGATTCCCCCGTACTTAAGGGCAAGCACAGTCTGCACAATAGTAGAATTTGCTCATCTCAAAGAGAGCGCACATAACCCATGGGAGCCCCAAAATGGCGAATAAGCTCAGGGTCAAGCGCGACTGATTGTTTCACAGCCGTACTGTCCTCTGGGTTTCTGTGCCTTGGGGAGAGCCAACAGCTGGAGGGGGCCCCTATACTGAACACTGCACCCCACATTTTCCACAGGAGTTCGTCCTGGAAGATATCTTGCTGCTGAGGATGACCTGGGAAGCAAGGGAGGGTCTTCTACTACAATGCGGCTTCTGCCCTGGCCCATATGCAGCTTGCCTATGTGCAGCAATGGTCCCCCCACCCCTTATCGCACAGTGGTGCAGACATGTTAGCCTGACTGGGACAAGGACCACAGTGTCTCTCCCAAGAAACCTGCGCAAGAGCGTTGCCCAAGTTCTGGATGAGACCTTTGAAGAGATCACTGAGGCCGATGTGAGAGAACACATCAACGCCCTATTCCACATCTAGGCATGCATGCAGCCCTAACCCTCCTCACCCCAAGAGCCCGCACCGAATAACTTCCTTCCCAAGATAAAAGCCGCTTACCTGGCGCCTCCTCTGGTGTTTGTTGTTTCCCAAGCACCAGCCACCGCGATTGGCTACCTTCCTCCTGGCTTGAGAACAGTTTCCTCTTCCTCAGCACCCTCGCTCCCGCTTTCCTCCTCCTCCTCCTGCCTTGTTGAACTGGGCTCTGAAGTGTCCATGGTGGTCTTCAGGGTGGAGGTGGGGCTGCCCCCAAGTATTGTGTCCAGCTCTTTGTAGAAATGGCATGTTGTGGGGGCAGCACCGGAGCGGCTGTTTGCCTCATGGGCTTTGCAGTAGGCATTCCGCGGCTCCTTCATTTTAACCCTGCACTGCACTGTGTCCCAGTCATGGCCCCTTTCCATCATGTCCCTTGATAGCTGCCCGAAAGTATCGTAATTCCTACGGCTGGAGCACAGCTGGGACTGAACAGCTTCCTCCCCCCAAACACTGATGAGGTCCAGCACCTCGCCATTGCTCCATACCGGGGATCGCCTGGCACGTGATGGTATGGTCAGCTGGAAAGATTCGCTGAGAGCACTCCACGCCTTGCTGAGCAAACAGGAAGGGGATTTTCAAAATTCCCAGAGAATTTAAAGGGCAGGTCTGACGGTTGGTCACCTGAGGGCAGGGCAGTAGAGTTCAAAGTGATGGCCAGAGTGGCTAGAACAGGCATTGTGGGACACTTCTGGAGGCTGATTAGAGCGCATTCAGAGATCAGGGTGTCCACACTGGTGCCGTGGCGCTCCAGCGGGGGCGCATCAAACATTATTCAACTTGCTGAGGTGGATTACCAGGAGCGCTCTAGCTGCGGAGTCCGAGCGCTCTACATGCCTTGCCAGTGTGGACACGTCGTGAGTTAGAGCACACAGGGCTGCTTTAATGCACTCTTAACTCGCAAGTGTAGCCATGACCTAAGATGAGAAGGTGCTAGTGTTAAGACTCTGTGCTCTATCTATGACACAAGGTCTTGGAACACTGGGCAAATTCAAGAGGACTGGAAGAAAACTGATATTTTGCCAATAATTGAAAAGTGTAAAAGGGATGCCCTGGTAATTATGGACCTGTTAGTTTAACAATGATAACAGGCAAGATAATGGAGCATCTGATACTGGATTTGATTAATAAAGAATTAAAGGAGTGTAATGTATTTAATACCAATCAATGCAATCAATTATATATGTTTTTCAATGAGATTAGAAGTTTGGTTGATAAAGGTAATATTGTTAATGTAATATACTTAAACTTCTAGGATTGGCAGTGGCCCGTGCCAGGTGCTTCAGAGGGAATGAACAGAATAGGGAATCATCAAGTGATCAAGGCATTTGACTTGATAAAAGTGCGTATTAGAACAACAGTAAATGAACATGGCCCACATTAAATAGATTGAAAAGTAGCTGCCTGATAGGTCTCAAAATATAATTGTAAATGAGGAACTATAGTCAAGCAGGTGTGTTTCTAGCAGGGTCCCACAAGGGGCAGTTTTTGGTCCTATACTATTTAACATATTTATCAATGACCTGGAAGACACATTCAAATAATCACTGATCTAGTTTACAGACGACACCAAAACTGGGAGAGACAGCAACAAGTGTCTGTAGGTTCAGACTCCAGCACTGGGAGTATGGAAAGTTTTCCCAGCCTGGATCAGGTGGGTTCCACAAACGGGAAATTCCACTCCTAATGCCCATGAATCTGTTCCTTGAAACTAGACCCCAGATTGAACTAGTTCTGCCTGGGTTTTCATATTCTGTACCCTTCCTATGTCTACGCAGTGTAGTTCCTGCCCCCTCCAAAAACTCCCACTCTGCCCATTTCTCTCCAGCAGGAACCCACCATAAACTTCTTGATAATCCCTTACTTGAGCTGACTCTGTTGCCGATTTCCCCCCCCACTCACCCCTAGGATGATGGGACAATCTGTAGCATGTGGATGGTTTTCTGCAGTGAAGTCAAAGTGAAAAGGGCAATTGGAGAAATTTCAAAAGGAGCTTTTGTCTATTTCACACCCCAATTAAACTGAGCCAGCCACTGTGACTACTTGCTGGGTGCCAGACACCAGCTCAATTCCTTCTTTGGAAAATCACCTTGCTTATGAAAATGAAGGCAGGTTGAGGGTGAAAAGAAGGGTTAGAATCAATTTACACTTAGCCTTGCATTCTTCACGAGGTGCTTTGAGCCCAAGGATACGCCAGTCTGGGGTGAGTGACTGGCCTCAAGCAGCATGGAGTAGGGAAGTGTAGGTATGTGTAAAACAGGTGCTGACGCAGAAGTCTCCCTAAAGCCTTGGGACAAAATGAAACCATGATGGTGTTTTGTCTGTGCAGGGCCCAGCTGGAGGTGCTTTTCTTTCCCTTATCTGAGCTGGCTGGCAGGCTGTGCTGATGGAGAGCAGAATGGTTGTGTTGGCTCTCTAAACACTATACCAGGGGATGGCAACCTTTCAGAAGTGGTGTGCCGAGTCTTCATTTATTCACTCTGATTTAAGGTTTCGCGTGCCAGTAATACATTTTAACATTTTTAGAAGGTCTCTTTCTATAAGTCTATAATATATAACTAAACTATTGTTGTATGTAAAGTAAATAAGGTTTTTAAAATGTTTAATTTTAGGTTTCAGAGTAGCAGCCGTGTTAGTCTGTATCCGCAAAAAAACCAGGAGTACTTGTGGCATCTTAGAGACTAACAAATTTTTAAAATGTTTAAGAAGCTTAATTTAAAATTTAAATTAAAATGCAGAGCCCCCCGGACTGGTGGCCAGGACGCGGGCAGTGTGAGTGCCACTGAAAATCAGCTCGCGTGCCGCCTTCGGCACCCGTGGCATAGATTGCCTGCCCCTGGTTTATTCTCCTGGTGGAGAATAAGTACTGGGGAAAATACCTGTTGCTAAGAAAATTCCAGCTCCCCCGATCCCTGCTTCTGAAACACTGTGTTCTGTTCCTGGAGAAATAATGGAAAAAATCTCCTGCAGAAAGCTCACTCCTTGTGGGGAAGTACATGCTGTCTTTAATGGAGGCAGTGTCTGTGGGAGTGCATGGCTCATTCAGCTAGTGTGCTAGCAAGAGGACGTTTCAGCTTCCACAAAGCAAACAAACAAAACCACCTCTGCCCCTATCATTCAGATGGATTGGACAGGAATACCCATACATTATAAATTCTGTCCTGATCAGTGGATCCAACATAGGGGAAACTTTTTTTTTTTTTTTTACACTTGTAATAGGAGCACATTTGTTGCAACACACCATCCGGAAGCCAATGATACCTTTTTCACAGTACAATTTCAGTGTGGCCAGTCGCGGTTTAGTGTGAAACTCCACAAACAGGGAAATCTCCGAAGCAGATTTATAATGACTTGCTCATTTAGAAAAGTTATATAAGTAAGTTGAACTATTAAACTGACCATACACAGCTGGAGAGCAAATCATTGTCCTATTCCCAAAACCAGGAACTGGAGTTTTAATTCAGAGATGTTTCATGATGATGATGATAAATTAATTTCCCAGCCTCATTTAAACATATGATTTATGTTTAAATGAGGCTCTGTCTCTTGCTAAATCGATATCAGAATGGCATTGAAAGCAAGGAAAGATGGCAAAAAAGAGTAAGGGTTCAGGACTTGGTAAATGTAACAAAATAAGATTAGCAAACTAAGGCCCTACCACAATTCTTTCATGTAATGCCCGTGGCAGTATTTCTTTCCTGAAAAAGAGTAGAGATACCAAACTATGCAACGATATTTTGGAACAAATAGCAAAAAATAGAAAAAGTCAGAAATATTGCAATGCACTAACTGAGCAGTATAAATAAATTCTTTAAACCTACTCTACTGGGTATGTGTATTTGCAGTTTATGAAGTTCTTTTTAAACATTAAGTCCTGGAATTAGCACTGCCTGTGTTTATCTTAATGAGCAGGTGGCCCACAGGAAATGTACTGCAGTGCCAAATACAGGAAAAGAATATAAGGTTTTGTATTACGGTATTGCTACCTCAAGCAGTCAAAATTCATGAGTTGTCTCCCCTCTGCCCAAATTTTTTTATCAGATTGGCTTAAATATTCATGAGACTTTAAAAAGTTTGGTTTTGTGTTTTGCCACTGGCTTTTGAATATTTAGGTTGCCCTCACTCCACATTTTCAACTTTTCTCCACAACCATGAGGGCTGAAAACTTACTTTGTTTTAATGAAAGATGAGATTCTTACGCTGCCTCTTAATTGCTGCAGCTAGGATTTGAAGCAAAACACCACATATCACAAGACTTGCGATTAAATTGCAACAGTTTGCAACACTGGTATTTATTTAAATTGCACACCAAATCTGCTTTATAGAACTAATAAGGTAGAAGGCACAAGGAAGAAGTCCCTGTGAGCCCCTAAGGGCTTGTCTCCACGTACAGCGCAACAGTGGCACAACTGCATGGGTGCAGCTGTAACACCTCAGTGAAGATGCTACTACACCGGTAGAAGAGCTTCTCCCATTGGTGTAGTTCAGCCGTTCTCAAAGTTTAGCGACCCGAGTACCCCCATTTTGATTTAAGTGTTTTCGTGGACCTCCAAGCCCTGCACACAGCCACAGGCCCCAGCTCCACTCCACCCCTTCCCCCTGCCCCACCTCTTCCCGTCCCCGCTCCACTCCTGCCCCTCCTCTTTCTTTCTGCCCCCTCCCCCGAGCATGCCCCATCCCCACTCCTCCCGCCCCAGTGCCTGCTGCATACTGTTTCCCAGTGTGCAGGAGACTCTGGGAGGGAGGGGCAGGAATTGATCAGTGAGGCCAACGGGGTCCCTGGAGTACCCCAGTTTTGAGAAATGCTGGTGTCGTTAATTCACCTCTCTGACAGGTGGTAGATATGTTGAAGGGAGAAGCCCTACTGCTGACACAGCACTGTCTACATGTGTGGTTAGGTCGGTATAGCTACATTGCTCAGGGGCGTAGATTTTTCACACTCCTGAGTGACACAGTTATACTGATTTAGGTTTGTAGTATAGACTGGCCTAAGACATGATGTGATGAGTAAGGGTAACAAGCAGTAGGGAGCAGAGGAAGGGTTGAGGAAGGAAAAGAGTGGCCACATTACATGCAACAGAGAGTCCTGCGGCATCTTTAAGACTAACAGATGTATTGGAGCATAAGCTTTCGTGGGTGAATACGTTGCGTCTGACGAAGTGGGTATTCACCCACGAAAGCTTATGCTCCAATACATCTGTTAGTCTTAAAGGTGCCACAGGACTCTCTGTTGCTTTTTACAGATCCAGACTAACATGGCTACCCCTCTGATACTTGACACATTACATGGTTACTCAGTTTAGGCTTTGTAGCTGCCAGGGCCGCCCAGAGGATTCAGGTGGCCCGGGGCAAAGCAATTTCGGGGGCCCCTTCCATAAAAAAAAAAAAAAGTTGCAATACTATAGAATACTATATTCTTGTGGGGGCCCCTGTGGGGGCCTGGGGCAAATTGCCCCACTTGCCGCGCCCCCTTCTCCCCCCGCCCTCCGGGCGGCCCTGGTAGCTGCTGCTGCACACACTTATTAGACAATGGGGTGACCAGACCCTAGTTGTAAGTTATCGTTATGAGAATGCTGGACAGGGCACACAATTGATGTGAAGTTGTTGTACCCCGCCCTCTGGCACTGTAATTATTGACACAGAAGAGTAAAGGCTAATTCCAAATGAAAATATGGCCCCAGCAGGGATGCTAGTCCCCTATCCCAAGGAAAAAGGGGTGGCCACAAGGTTTACAAATACACCTCCTTACTAAGTATAGTGTGTGATCTATCCTGGCTACGTCTGTATTTGAAGCCAATGGGAGCAGGTTAAGGCCCTTGTGTTCAGAGTGGACATAGAGCAATCTTGGGTATCTGGATACTTTGTCACTTGAATATGTGGAAGGCTCTCCGAATGTTGTAATAAAATCTGCTAGCTTAGTTTTCCTACATTTAGTAGAGGAAGTAAATTTGCAAAGGTTTATTTAGGCTTCTTATTAGAAATTCCCATGGTTCTCTATTTCCTTCAAAACCGCATATCCAGTCACAGAAAATTATTCAGCAAAGGACTGTAAACAACTAATGCAAAGAATATCTGACACTGGCTTATCACATTTCTTTTCCTTTTCTTGTAAGTATTTTTTGAAGTTCTTGTGAAAGTTTGGACAGCACTATTTAAGCCCTCTGTTTACTCCCCTAATAACGAATGGTGGGCAAAGCCAACTCTGCCTGCACACCTCTAGTGTCCTCAATGGATAAAACCCACGATTGGGAAAGGATAGCATGGTTTTCAGTGTAATACAAATGATCCCTGCTCCTATAGGTTCTCACTTGTAAGTTAATAGCAATGCCCCCTGATTGGAGCCTAGATCCTTACATCTTTTAATTCTAGTTCCATTTATCAAACCAATCTGGGTGGGGGTGGGGGGACAGGACTTGAATTATGCAATGGATTTTTAAAGTCACGTAAAAGAAAACGTGTTTTTTTTGTTTTGTTTTGTTTTTTGGTGGGGAAGTAAAACCAGTAAATGTCAGTGTTAACCAAATGCAACCTAATTTCTTCAGCAAATGAGGCAAGGATCCTATGGATAATAGCATAATTCACCACACAAACTTCTCACATCCTGTGGGGAAAAAACAGTATTTTAGCATGTGATTAAAGATTGTATCATAAGGCATAATTCATAAAGAGACAAGGTTAAGGTTGCATGAGCAACCTTTAATTCTGGCATTTTCTAACTTCTGAGTGCTTCACTTTGCAACCTTGGTGATGGTCTTTTAACATAGCTGTTCCATATGGAATTTGGTGTTGAAAATAAATGAAAATAGTGACATTTTGTAATATGAATCTTTATGACCTCAAGAGTATAATGATTTGTGTTCTTTTGTTTAGCAAATTTCTTTGCGAGGATAAAGGGATACTAAGTAGTTATTCAAAAACGTAGATATACATTTTCCAGTGCTTAAAACCTAAACTGAAATATAGTTTATGAGCTGAGAATTCAACTTTTTTTCTACTTAGAATTCATTGGTTGTTCTAACAAAAGCATTTAGGGGCTGATTTACCTCTCATTTTCACGGCTTTTACGCTGTTGTTCTGACTCCACTAGGCCAGATCCTCAGCTGATATAAATTGGCATAGCTCCACTGAAGTCAATGAAGTCAATGATTTGCTACTGCTGAAAATCTGACCCATTGTCTTCAACTGATTCACTCCGGATGTGCACTGATTGAACTGGGAGGAGAATCAGGCCCTTAGTATTTGTTACTTACCAATGTATCATTGTCTTCTGCTGTGTAGGTGGGTGGGTCAAAAAGTCTCTATTTTGATAGCTGTTTTTAACAAATCATTATGTGCCCATTTCCTTGCAAAAGAGTCCCATACCTGACATTCTGTCCTCATACAGAGCACTGCTAACAAACAGGCTATGCTGGTTATAGTTTCCTTGCAGTTTTAGGGAAGGGCTTGTGGAAATCAGTGTTTCAGGGATGTCTACACTGGAAACTTCAAAGCGCTGCCGCGGGAATGCTCCCACAGGAGTGCTTTGAAGTGCAAGTGTGGTTGCGTTCCTGGTAATCCACCTCCCCGCGCTCTGAGCCTGTCTACACTAGCGCTTTAAAGCGCTCAGACTTGCTGCACTCAGGGGGGTGATTTTTCATCCCCATGAACCAGCAAGTTAGAGCGCTATAAAATGTAAGTGTAGACAAGCCCTCACTTTGTACCCCTAAAGAGGAAGAAGACTGGACCATGGCAAAAAGCATGCGGTCTGGATTAAGTTAAAGGTGTGGGGGAGATGCTAGGGGAGGTTAATATGTGAGGGGTTCAGGTTGAAAGAGCAGTCGAGGCTGATAATACAATTCAAAACAGTAAAGCAAGGCAATGTTGGGGGTGATCTCATGTCCTTCTTTGGTTTGAAATATAATTTGTTTATTGCATGAGTTCCTTACCTACGGATGACAATACAAACCCTGGCTCCAATCCTGCAATCAGATCCATGAGGAAGGGTCTTGAACTCAATGGGTCTCTGAGCAGGTGCATGGATCCTCCCTCAGGATCAAGACCTATATGAACTGTAATACTTTTGTCAGCTTTGTGTGTTTTCATGCTGCAGTAATCTGGATATGGCAATAGGATGTAGCAGTATAATGCATTAGTGTCTTACGTTTTCACTTATTTTATGTTTGTTATGAGTCAGGGAGATGTAATTCAGGTGTTTTAAACTGCTAGGGGGGAAAAAACCCAACAAGCCTAATGCTGCTTAAAACAAGCCACAACAGATGTTCATGGAGTTACAAGGCCAAAGGCAGAGCACTTTCAACTACCTGAGAAATATACCAATATGCGTATATTGGTGTAACTGATTTCTGTTAGAGTATGGTTCATTAGCATTAAACCTCTTTTTAAAAAACATAAGTAAAAAGCATGGGAGCTGCATATGCAGCATATTGTCCTACTAAGAACTACTTTTCATAGTTGAGGGAAAAGTGAAAATAATAGAAGAGTGTATCTTTCTTTTGCAAATTTCTACATCATTTTGTGGCCAAACTGCTACTGTCAGAAGGTTAAGTGGCAGCTGACATGCTGATAAGTGTTGAAAGGGCAGTGTGGTAATTTGAAGGAAGGGTCCTTTGAAACTGTCACTTTTCCTCTTCCACCACTTCCTTTGTCTGGCCCATCTGCTTTTAAATTTTGATTGTTTTCTTAAACCACTTAAATTAGGTGAAAACTTAAAAATAACAAATAAAAAAGTTCATCTTTTCCTGCTATTCCTCCCAAATTAAGTAGGTGCTTGAGTGCTCTCCTGAACTTGGACCTGCGTTTTCCTCCTACCCGTTTAAAATAACGAGTAGCATTCTTCTCTCCACAGTGCAGTCCCTGTCATGAACTGATGGGAGTTAGTGGACGGCTGTGACATTGTTAAGAAGGCCTAAGAAGCCAATTGCAACATGCCTTTGGATATTCCATTGATCAAAGCCTGACTTTAATAAAATGTGATGGGGGAAAAGAAAAAGGCAGTATCAATTAAAAGTTAGCAGTATGACAGGTAGGTTTCTGAGATCATATCTTGGCCTATTTCAATGCCATTAGCCAGTATATTTGTTTAACTATGCAAATCAATAAGTTTATACCAGGGGTCGGCAACCTTTCAGAAGTGGTGAGCCGAGTCTTCATTCAGTCACTCTAATTTAAGGTTTCGCGTGCCGGTAATACATTTTAACATTTTTAGAAGGTCTGTTTCTATAAGTCTGTAATTTATAACTAAACTATTGTTGTCTGTAAAGTAAATAAGGTTTTAAAAATGTTTAAAAAGCTTCATTTAAAATTAAATTAAAATGCAGAGTCCCCCCGGACCGGTGGCCAGGACCCGGGCAGTGTGAGTGCCACTGAAAATCAGCTCATGTGCCGCCTTCGGCACCCGTGCCATAGATTGCCTACCCCTGGTTTATACTATCACAGTGCAATATTCATGTTTATAAGTGCAGAGGAACATAGCATTCAATTGCTGTTCCTGAGCTCTTGAATGCCTCAACTTCAGGGACCCCGTAACCCTATTTACAGATTTTAAGGCCCGAGGAACCAGTCTGACTGAGTTAAATGCAATTAATAGTGATGTTGACAGTTTGACCCATCCATCAAAATATTTTTGTGGAACTAAGTGTAAAACAAAAGTATTTCATCTTGTTGCATTTCAGGTCTGCCAGTCATGAAACGGATTCTGCTGGTGGTTTTACTGGCTGCTGCTGCGATGTATGTTATACTTCACTGCAATCTGTGGAAGACAAATGTCTATTTGTAAGTTTAATTTCTGCTGGGCTGATGGTGGGATCCATGTTACAACACTTAGTGTCACAGCACCTAACTTTTAGCTCTCTTAGAAAATCACAGGAACACCACTGTGATCTACAAAGCTTGACTTAAGCATCTAGGTGCCCTTTACAATGAATGGAGGGAGATCCACAGAAGCCTGCACACTAGGTGTCGAGCTGCCTAAGTTAGCCAATGGGAGATGCTGACCAGAAGGATGTGCTAAGCCCTGTCCCTCTCATGAAGATAGGCACCTCTCTGCAGCCTGGACTTAGGTGACTATTTCTACTTGCAATCCATTAATGGGAACCCAGTATCTGGACTCAGGTGGCTTACGTGATTTAATTGCTTCTTGCTGAAATTAGTTAGGTGCCTGCCTAGTTCCAAACAAAAGGGCCAGAGGAGAAAGTGGTGGTGCCCACCTAAAAACATTTAGCCCAGTGATTAAAGCACTTCCTGGGATCTGGGGGAGACAAGTAAAAAATTAACAATCTGAATAAGTGTATGGCAAGCTATATAATTTCTTAAATGTGTATAGATATAGTGTATCCTCTTGGTTAGTATAAAGAAGTAACAAATTGGGTGACTGGGCAACAAAATGGCAGATGAAATTCAATGTTGATAAATGCAAAGTAATGCACATTGGAAAACATAATACCATCTGTACATATAAAATGATGGGGTCTAAATTAGCTGTTACCACTCAAGAAAGAAATCTTGGAGTCATTGTGGATAGTTCTCTGAAAATATCCACTCAATGTGCAGCGGCAGTCAAAAAAGCAAACAGAATGTTGAGAATCGTTAAGAAAGGGATAGATAATAAGACAGAAAATATCATATTGCCTCTATATAAATCCATGGTATGCCCACATCTTGAATACTGCATGCAGATCTTGTCGCCCCAGCTCAAAAAAGATGTATTGGAATTGGAAAAGATACAGAAAAGGGCAACAAATGATTAGAGGTATGGAACAGCTTCCATATGAGGAGAGATTAATAAAACTGGGACTTTTCAGCAGGGAAAAGAGATGACTGAGGAGGGGATATGATTGAGGTCTATAAAATCATGACTGGTGTGGAGAATGTAAATAAGGGAGTGTTATTTACTCCTTCTCGTAACACAAGAACTAGGAGTCACCAAATGAAATTAATAGGCAGCCGGTTTGAAACAAACAAAAGGAAATATTTCTTCACACCATGCGCAGTCAATCTGTGCCAGAGGATGTTGTGATGGGCAAGACTATAACAGAGTTCAGAAAAGATCTAGATAAATTCATGGAGGATAGCCCATCAATGGCTATTAGCCAAAATGTGCAGGGATGCAAAACCATGCTCTGAAGTGTCCCTTGCCTTTGTTTGCCAGAAGGTGGGAATGGGCGACAGGGGATGGATTATTTGATGATTACCTGTTCTGTTCATTTCCTCTGAAACACCTGGCATTACCACTATCGGAAGACAGGATACTGGGCTAGATGGACCTTGACCCTTGACCCAGTATGGCTGTTCTTATGTTCTTAAATTTAGTGTAAAGGCTCTATTTAGTTGCAAATCAAAAAAATGTTTTAATAGTTACCAACCAATGAAAATCAACCTTTAATGGAAAATAACTAAAAAGTACACAGGCAAAATAAGATTTAAAATCAATTCTTTTAATCAAGTTTCCTACTTGCTGATTTAAAGAATGATTAAAACTGGTGATCTAAATCACTTTGACTTAAATCAATCCACCTTGATTTAAAGACACTTCCTTCTGAAAGATTAGATTTGATGGTCTTTAGTTTCCACCTACCTTAAACACTATTATGTGTCATTTTATGACATACAAGGCCAAATTGTCAAAGCCTGAAGAGCTGCCTACATGTGAAAAACTCACACATGCATGTGTACAAACACCTCAGGTAACTGGGTGCATGAGTTTATTGTGGAAGCAAACAACTATAATTAAGTTTCAGGCACAAATGTGGGCATGTGCTCCAGAACTGTGGCTGCACATAGCCCTCCACTTCTTTTTAAGTCTGATCTGCAAAATGCTGTTCATGTGGTTTGTGCTATAAAACCATGAACTCAGTGGTTAATGTTTAAAAACAAACAAACATATAGTATTTCCCTTCGTTTGGTTTGTATCAGTGCTATGTGGCAACTTGAAGTCAGAACATCATTTTGCATTTGATTATGCAGCTGTAAATGGGTGGTTTCGCCTGCCTGCTCCTAACGCAGCACACACACAATAGATATTGCAGAAAGTGAACCTCACTTTCATTCCTGGGCTTTGCCTTCTTAAATAAGGCAGAAATGTGCTTACAAATGTAAACATTAGGCCCGGACCCACAAAGATAGGTAGTTGCCTAAGTCCCATTTTTAGGCACCACTGTGATCCACAAAACCCACTCTCTGCTGCTGCCTAACCCTGCAGGCACCTAAACTCATTTGGTGCATAAGTTTTGCAGTAAAAGTTCTCTAGACACCTATGTTTCTATCTCTGAGCATGCACAATGTTGCTTCACTCTAGGCATTCAGACACCTGTCTCCCACTTAAACTCCAGCATGAGCCACAAACAAGGGGAAGACAGGCGGAGGAGCACATATCTAGCCAGCCAGACCTGAACCGGTAAGCATGCTCAGAGACGACCTCGCTCTATACCAAACAGTTTGGGAAGGGGGAAAGGACCTCCATTCCAGTGGTTAGTTACTCACCCAAGATGTGGGAGACCCCTGCTTCAAGTCCCCCCTCTGCCTGATAAAGAGGGGATTTGAACAGGGGTCTGCTGCCTCTCAGGTGAGTGTTCTAACCATCGGGCTGTGGACAATTCTGATGTGAATCTTCCCAATCTCTCCTGTTGAAGTTGTGCCACTGTAAGGAAATAATTTAAATATTAATTGGGCTAGAGAGAGACTCACTCTATAATCCAGTGGCTAGACCACTCATCTGAGAGATGGCAGATCCTTGTTCAAATCCCTTGTTTTTATTAGGTGGGGGGGATTTGAACCAGGCATCTCGCACATCCCGGATGAATACCCTAAGCTAAAGGAAGAAAGGGAGAGCCTCCCCTCCCCCCATTTTACATGGACTTGGTCAGATGCCTAACTTATTCTCTCAAGAAATGTCTTAGGCACATAAGCTACCTAACTCCAGAAGAGGGTTTCCCGCTTGTTGATCACTAGCAGAGATAGATGCCTTCCTGAAGCCTGGATTTAGTTGCCTATCTTCAGGAGAGGAGCAGGGCTAGGACACAGCCTCTTGTTAGCGTCTCCCATTGACTATCTTAGGTGGCACCACATCTAGTGTGTTGGCTTATGTGGAATGCATTCTAAGACACCTATCTCTCCCCATTCATTATATAGGGAGCCGAGGTGCCTAGCTTGGATTTTGTGGATCCCATTGTTGTTCCAGTTAATTTTTTTCTAGACACCTAAAAGTTAGGCATTGCAATGCTCAGTATTGCAAATGCCTAAGCCCTTTTGTGGCTCCAGGCCTTATTCCTCAAGCTTTATTCTGAATGGGCTGATTTCTCCATGCAGAATTTCCTCCTCCTCTCTCCATGTTCTCTCTTTTCTCACAGAAGAACTCAGTATTTATGTTTTTAAGTAGAACTAGTAAGACCCCACCTGGTGTGGCTATCGGGGTGAGTCAGCAAAAGCGTTCTGTATCTCCACACAGGGCCCTAACACCTGACCTCCAGTTGTAGCAGCTTTAATAACTACTAGGTAATGAAGATAGGTATCCTGGAGCAGCACTGAATGATAAAAGCCTTACCAATAAGAAGCATAGTATTAAGTAGTAAGATTAATATGAAAGCAACCAGAAGATTTACTTGCAAACCTTTATTAGGTCCTACATTTGTGGGTTTTTTTGTTGGTGGGATCTATTGACATCAGTAGAACTAAAAAAATCAATGTATTGAACTTGGTTGTCAAAGTTTCCCACCTTGTCACTGCCGCCTGCTTTAGTTGCCTGTTCAATTCATATCAATTCTTTAATATTCTTTTCTTTTAGACTGCCGCCTACGGCTACACGAAGAAAATCTGGACTAGAAAATTGTTCATTGGACCCACCATTTGAGTCTTTATGGAAGTAAGTCCAAATTGTGGGTGGAATGTGCTAACTGAAGAGAGATTTTAGTTATCAACACATTTTAACCATTAATATTTTTCATCGTAACTACCAGATCAGATGTGACCCTCAGGGTCAGATTCCTGAATACGCATCAGCTGCTTTGTGCCACTCTGTCAACGCAAAGCAGCTGTGTGGTCACTTTACATCACTAGGGCAGCACAAAGCAGCCAGAGCATACTTATGAATCTGTAGTGAATAAATAATTAAATATAATTATTTAATAATCGTGAATTTATTTCCATAATGGGGAGACACAATATAACAGCGTTTCATGCTTGTACAGTAAATAAAGCCTTTGTTTCTAGAACTCAGTCATTCAGGGGCTTCATCTGATTTTTCAGTGATCTGTGCTTCCACAGTTGCTTTCAGCATCTCTAAAAATCAAGTTATTAAACTGTAACCCTATCACACTCCAATCGGTAGGCTAGAGCAGTGGGTCCAACTCTGCCTTCACTGAAGGCAGTGGGGTTGCATGGCTATAACTGAGGACAGAATTTATTGTTACTCAGATAGTAATCCAGGGAGATTTTTGTGCATTCGGGGCCTGATCCAAAGCTCACTGAAGTTAGGGGGACTATCACTGCTGACTTCAGTGGGTATTGATTTGAGCTCTAAAGGTCCAAAGGACTAAAGGTCAGAGGTGCTTTCTTAACGTTCTGTGGCAATACCTACTGTCATAGAAATTTCTGTCCGTTCCAGCTGAGGAATAAGGAGAGACGGACACAGCTAATCAAGCAAGGAGCCCCGGGAGGGGCGATCTGTTTATTTCAATTGCAATTGGGTTCGAGCTCATAAGTCAGCAAGAACAAAGAAAACACTTACACCCAAGCATTATATGCAGTTGACTATGATAATCTACTGCTTTATGATTGGCCAAAATTTGCCATCATTACCATACATAATTAGCAAGCTACGTGTATCTGCCCCTCTTATGACGCCTTATTGTCCTTCTACTTGCTCCCTCCTCCTTGCTTATTTTGCAAACTAAGCAGTTAGCTATCTGCAGGACACAAGCACAGAAAATTCCATTGTCTGCAGGTTTGGAGTTTGGCTACATTTCCTCTTGAAGGAACTTCCTGGGTTAAAACATAGCTATAGCTGTGCTGAATATCTTCCATGTGTACATGACAAATTTACCCCCTGGCAGTTAAGCAGAATAATTTTATATCCCTACCATTCAGTGGAATTGTGTCTAGTTCAAAGGCCAAAAGCTGTGCTCATCCAATCAAGAAACAGGATTAGTTACATGGTATTATTTCAAACTACCACAGCTCAAATTTGTGAAAATGGACTTGAGTACACATGATGAACGGTCTGATCAATCCATAGAGTTAAGAATAAGATAAAATTTGTTGGGTAAATTTTGAACAACATACATTTGGGGAAATTATCTGCTCACGGACACTGTATGCATAGAAAGTACTGGATGAATTTAATCTAAACTATAAATCTCAGCTCAATTTAGGACTGAATAAGGACCTCTGGACTTTGCTGTATGTTTCTGTTTAGCTCGTCTTTTAATGGAAGTATGCTTTCATTCTTGAAACTCACATCACATTGAAGATGGAGCTCCAACTTATTCTGGAAATCAATGCATCAAATGAGTCAAAATTAATTCCACCTTTAATGAAATATGTGAGTTTTAATATCTGCATTTTCATGAACTAAAGAAGTGAGTTACTGATGGTTTACTTTCCATCTCCCCTTTGTGCACAAGGGATGTTTGATTAGCCTCATCCTCAGGCATAACACAACAGCTCCTACGCCATTTAAGGAAGCAAAAGTACAGGTATTCTGGTTTTATTGTAACTTGAGAGGTAAAAGGGAAGAAGAATTAAATTACCCCTGAGGGAATTCTGCGCCAAAACAATAAAAATTATGCGCACAATATTTTAAACTTCTGCAAAATTCTGTAAATTTTATTTGTCAATAAATGTGGCTCCAGCATGGGGGTGAGGAGCACAGACCGCTGGCTGCATTGAGGTGAGCGATCACCCTGAAGCCCCTACCTCCCCCAATACAGGGACTTGGCAGTGAGGCTGCACCTGACCCTGACACAGTGCAAGGGCTGGGCCTGCCCCAGAAACACCCCTGGGCCCTGCCCCTCTGCATTGAGTGCACTGAGTGTGGGTGGGTAGGCTCAGCCCAGCAGAATCCAAGTGTGGAGGGCCTTAGTGTGGGGGGGAGAGGTTTCTGTGTGGGGCAGTCTGGGTGCAGGTGGCTCAGTGGGAGATCTGGATGCACAAGGACTCATTGTGGGGTTCCGGGTGCAGGGGCAATGGGACTATACAGGGGATCCAGGTGAAGGTGGTTGGGCTTCAGAGCAGGGGGGTCTGGGTGTGGGGGGCTAAGTGGGGAGGTCTGGGTGCTGGATGAGTGGGCTTGATGGGGTGGGAGTCCAGGTGCAGCTGGTTGGGGTTCAGTGGGGTGGGGGTCTGAGTGTGGGGGGCTCATCTGAGGGGTCCAGGTATAGGGGGGTAGGGCTTGTCTGGGGGAGAGTTTGATGGGCCTGCTTAACAGGGGAGCTCCAGTTGCTACCAAGGGGAAGCTGCAAGCCAGGCTCCCGCTTCCCCCGCATGATTCCCCATCCCCTTTTCTTCTCCATCCCCCTCCCCTTTTCTTCTCCATCCCCTGCCCTATTTCACCCCCCTTCCTTCCCCACTGCCTCTTCTTCCCCCCCCCCCACCCCGCCTTCCCCAGACCCACTGCCTGCACTCACTGTTGTAGCTTCCCTTTGCTTCCCTACTGTTTTCTGCAGGGAAGCACAGGAATTTGGGGGAGGGTGTTTTCTGCAGGTGCGCAGTCATGCAGAATTCCCCCAGGAGTAGAATTAGGATGATGAGCCAGATCTTGGGCTGGTGTAAATTATCTTAGCTCCACTATAGAGCTGATTTACAAAGGTCAGATTCTCCACTTATGTCACTTGTTAGATTGGAGGGATGAAAAGATTTTTAACCTTATGGAAAAGAAACCCAGGTGCGTTCACATCACAGAGTAAAGAATTAAGGTCAACTTTGCAGGGAGTAAGCTCCATCTGCCCGCGAACAGTAGAGCTTATTACTCAAGCAACATCATAATATTGACTTGTAGGGTTTGGTGTCATATCTAGGCTAGCCTGTTTATTTCAGATAACATAACTTATTTCCATGGTTTTCTTTTGTTCTGTTGTTTTCTCTGGTTTCTCTTCAGATTGTATACATCTTTTGCCTTTTACTAAAGATTTCCATGGAGAAGAACCGTTTATTCTGTCAAATATATTTTTAATGTTAATAAATCTTGATGTTTGTTTTAGGAAGTAGCAATATTGACTCATTAAACTATGATGGAAGTATTTATTCTGCAGTCTTTTATTAAATGAAAAACATAAAAGCATGCCCTGTACTAACTAGTCCCAAAGAACACTGCTCTGCCTATGTGTCCTTACGGCTGTTACAGTAGGCTCCCTCCTTAGGACAATATTCACCAATCATTTCTCCATTGTTATTTTAATGCCTTGTTGCTCTTTGAGTGATGGTCCCTATTGCGTTCCACTGAGGGCCCCCCCAAAAACCCACTCTCTCCCCCCCCCCCCCCCCCCCCCCACCCTCCCTGTCATACTCTACCCCACCCCACCCCATTTGAAAAGCACGTTGCAGTCACTTGGGACTGGGATAGCTGCCCATAATGCACTGCTCCCAATGCCGCTGCAAGTGCCACAAATGTTGCCACGCCAGTGCGCAAGCAGCTGTCAGCGTGGACAGACTGCAGCACTTTCCCTACTGCACTCTCCGAAGGTGGGTTTAACTCACAGCGCACTACATCTGCAAGTGTAGCCATGCCCATAGTGTCTGTTGGTCTACTCATACACCCTTGCTTCGCCTCATGGTTTCCTCCAAGGTGATAAAGGGCAGGGTGGACTGACCGTGCCTCCAGTTTCTTCTTACTGCTGCCTGGTCCAAGTCGGAGCTGCTAGTGTCCTCTAGTTTATGACAAACTTAAATAATTAAATAAATAAAAACAGTTTTACAATTGCATATAGTTAGTTTTATTCTGGTTTTTGCTGTTTTTAGTGTAGTTTAGTGTATAGTAATTGTTTTTAAGAGATAAGAGACTTTGGGAAATCTGCTTACCAGTGCCATGCCCTCTCACCCCCACTCCCCATGCCTAGGTATTGGATTATGCTGAAGATGATTGGGTTCAAGATCTGCACCTCCTTTCCGTGTTCCTTCTCAGTCAGCAACGAGCACCAATACTGCCTCTACTTAACTGCTAGGGAGAAACCCACATTTCATCAAGGTGCAGTATCTGCCTGTCTTTCCCAAGCCATACCCAGTTCTCTGCCTCAAGAAGCACCTTCTGGAGGTTACCATGAGGCCACAGTCAGATCCAGGCCGGGGAACCCCCCCACGTGCATCGACCTGAGAATCCCAGGAGTATGCCTCCGACCATGGAGATTGAGTCTGGTTCCAGTGGTACTAGTACTACGCACCCCATGCTGGGGCCTAATCAGGAGGCAAGGAAGCATGCACATAAGCACGGCATGGTAAGTCTTCCTCCAGGCCCAAGAAGGATGATACACCTTCCATGAGTTCTAGCCATGGAGAAACGGTGTATTCCAAGGCTCACAAGCAAGACAAGAAATTGCACAGATCAGTGGTACTGAGCACTGAGCCATGCATGCCTTCCAAGTCGGCCCCCCTTAACTCAAGGGAACCATCGGTATCAAGACAGTCCTCTGCTTCATCTCCAGTTCTGGCTACACGGAGGCTGGAAATGGCGCCGGAGCAACATGAACTCTTTGCCCTTGGGGAACCAAGATCACCACGCCTTACTCTGCTGTCTGTGCCTATTGAGGTACGATCTCCAACCCAGGGCTTACCTCAGTCGACTTATGCTTCCACCCATTTGCCTATAGTTTATATGGTCCACCAACATTGGAACTGGGATCCGAGTTTTCATCATTGGAGGATTTGGATGAAGTGTAAGGGCCGCTCATCTCCTACCACCACTACAAGTGCCCTAAGGGACCACCAGCTTCGTGGCGGTACCCTACTTCCCCCCAACAGAGGAGCCACTGGTATCCCACTCCATGGGGCCCTCTGCAGCATCCTCTGGAGCCATCCTGTTGGCCATATTGACCTCAATGTCCACCTTTGGAGCCTTCCTATTCAGCAAGAGAGGGTTCATGCCTATCCCCGCTTGGGGCACCCTCAAGTAGGTGTTTGGAACCAGTTTTGGAGGATGAGCCACTCAGTCCAGTTCTGATAGTATTGAACAGGAAGGATTCCCATCATCCTCTCCAGATGCTGCTATGTTTTTCCCCCACCTGCCAGTTCCAGGACTTCCTACGCAGGGTGGCTGAGGACCTTCATATTCCACTGGAAGAAGTACAGGACAAGCAGCATTAGCTTCTGGACATCCTTCATGCCTTGGTACCGACCAGGGTTGCTCTATCAATCAATGATGCCATTCTTCAGCTGGCTCGGACTGTTTGGCATACCCGGGCCACTTACACACCTAACCCCAAGGGGGCAGAAAAAAGGTACTACATACCAGCCACAAGGTCTGAGTTTCTATTGTCCCACCTCCCATTCAATTCCCTCGTGATCCAAGCGACAATGGAGTGGGCCAGGTGACAGCACCCACGCTCCACCCCAGGAGACAAAGATGGCAAGTGGCTGGACCTTTTGGGTTGCAATGTTTTCTCGTTGGCTAGCCTCCTATTTTGGATATCGAACTAGCAGGCCTTATTGGCCAAATATAATTTTCTCAGTAAATTGGAGAACTTTATTGGCAAAGATCAAGCCTGTTACCAGGCTATTCTGGACGAGGGCAGACTTATACAAGAACAGCACTTCAATCTGCTGTAAATGCAGTGGATACCTCTTCGTGCACAATGGCTATGGAAATGGTTGTGCAGAGAGAATTGTGGCTGCATTCATCTGGTTTCCCCAGGGAGGTACAAAATACCATAGGAGGACCTCCCTTTCAGCGAGTCTCCCCTGTTTAACCAGAAGACTGACAGTTTCCTTCACTCCCTCAAGGATTCTGGAGCTACGTTATGATCTCTGGGTATCTATACCCCTGCACCCAAGAGAAAATTCTACCATCTGTGACCTGCACAATGGTTCAGGACTCCCCAGTTTTTCCACCAATGACCCTATGAACCACCTCACAAGCGACAGAAGACCCAGCGACCCTGTCCTCTGGGACCGCCTTCACAGCCTTCAGCATCACATGCTCAGTTCTCTCAGAAGTGATACTTCTGAATGCACCTAGAGCACCACCAACCACCTTCCCTCCTACCGTGCACCTGACCCACCCCCTTCGGGGTGGTCTAGCACTCTTTTTACCAGCTTGGAGTGCAATAACAATAGGTGGGTCCTGGATGTTGTTCGTCATGACTATACAATCGAGCTCACAAAGCTACCTCATCCACATCCCCTGTCCCAATCCCTCCTCAGGGACCACACCCATGACAGCATACTCACTCTAGAGGTAGACTCTTGACTGCAAAGGGGGGTGGTGAAACACATTCCTCTGAACTATCCAAGCATGGGGTTCTATTCCACTTATTTTCTGGTACCCAAGAAGGACGACGGGTGGAGACTAATCCTGGACCGCCACAGTCTCAATCGCTTCATCCGCAAACCCAAATTTCATATGTTCACCTTAGCAGCCATTATGCTGGCACTAGAAAGAGAAAGAGGCATGTGGCTTATGGCTCTTGATATGTAGGATGCCTATTTTCACATAGACATCCATCCAACCCACACAAGGTTCTTGAGATCTACGGTAGGCCCTCAGCACTTCCATTATCGGGTCCTACCATTTGGACTCACTAGTGCTCCATGGGTCTTCACCAAAGTTTTCTTTGTGGTAGTGGCCCACCTCTGGCCTCAGGTCTGTCCACCACTGGAGGAAGGAGAGGACTTCAGGGGGCAACTGTCGTCAGAAAGTCCATGGTATGTCATGTGGGTGAATAGACTCTCTGGAGCCACAGCTGAAGACAGTGAAGGCGGTGGTCAAGGAGGGACAGGCAAATCCTGACCAGAACAGAAGGACTGTTGATTACTTGGGTGACAAGTTCCTGCCGGGTGTGGAATCTGTCACTTGGTAAGTAGGCTCGTGCTGAGACCACGTTGATGGAGGTCCCTATGAAATGAAGGGACTGTGTGGGCACCGAAGTTGATTTTTCAACATTTACACTTACACCCAGGGAGAAAAGGAGTCTGAGTAACATGGAGATCGAGGCTTGAGCCACATCTCTTGATTGCGCTGCTAGTAGCCAATTGTCGTAATAGGGGAATATAAGGACCCCATGATGCCAGATGTGGGCTGCTGGACAATGCTGTGAAGATGGTAAACTTTATAAAAGTTCATCCCTTGAATTCCAAAATCTTTTCCACTGTTATGAAATGGGAAGTGAGCACATCAATCTATTGCTCCACATGGATCCTACCATTTGGTTGTCATGAGGCGAGGCCATGACATGTTTCTTTGAACTTCACTCTGAGGTCAAGATATTCTTTACAGACCACCCATTCCCACTCTCTGCATGATTCAGTCTGGCTTTCACGGCTGGGATACTTGTCATATATATTCTCTTGCCTGAATGATCTAAATCTAGGACTTCAAGGGCTGTGGGCTCAGAGTTATGGAATCCCAAATAGGAGCACCTATTTGAAGTCGATGATGAAAAAGAGCTGGAATTCTAGGCTCGCTGAGTGGAGGAAAACAACACTGAAGTTTTTCCAAACATGCATGAATTCCTGACAACAAATGAATTACAGTTGCAGGACAATGTTAAAGCTTGGGAGTCACCTAATTGGAATCAATATGAGCAATCACTCGAAGAAGAAAAAAATGGTTACTCACCTTCTCATAACTGTTCTTTGAGATGTGTTGCTCATATCTATTCCAAACCCACCCGCCTTCCCCTCTGTCAGAGTAACCGGCAAGAAGAAACTGAGGAGGCGCCGGATCAGCAGGGTCATATATGGAGCGCCATGGAGGCGCCACTCCAGGGGGCTCCACAACCAACTCGATGGGTGCTGCTAGGGAAAAACTTTCTGACAACTGTGCACACGGTGCACACACACCTAATTGGAATCGATATGAGCCACACATCTTGAAGAACAACAGTTACGAGAAGGTGAGTAACCATTTTTTCTTTAAGATGTGTGGTCCCTATCTGTATTCCAGTTCCACCCTCCTTCCCCTCTACTGTGGATCTGTTTGATTTGCAGTGGAGAAGGAACCAGAGCACGGTTGGTCCATCCAGCCCTCCTCTGTACAAGACCTGGTGCAACCATAGGACCCTGGTTGTAACAATGATCTATACGGTCACAGTTTGTCAATAACGTCACACTCACATCTCAAAGAACCTCCAGTTACAGGTAAGTAACCTCCTCATCTAATGCCTGATCCTGCACGTTGCAGAGCACCTTCTGTGAGGTGCTGCATGTCCTCAATTCTTACTAAAGTCAAATCACATGCACGCTCATTGAAGGGAAGTTGTGCATGGAAGTCAATGGAAGGTGAAGGTATTCAGCACTTTATAGGTTTGGATTTATCGTTTGTATGTTTGACTTGACTTGACGTGACGTGGCAACTTATTCCATACAGTTTCTTCCTTTGTGCGATATAATCCTGATATACGGCTATTGAGGAGTCTCTGAATGAGCAGATAACCTGTCTCCTCTGTTTAGGTTCTGACACAGTGCCACGTGGAATCTGAGCACCTCCCAAACATATAAAATAGAACACAAGGAGATCTCTTCAGAGCAGGGCATCTGGTTAACCTCTGAGAAATCCCTCTCATGTAACTTTTTTTAAAACCTTCATTAGATCTCCTCTCTTTTGCCTCCAGTGTGAATAAGAATTTTTAATTTTCAAACCAAAATTAATTGTGGTTGTTGTAGCATATTGCAGACTCTCTCAAACTTGGGGTTAATTATCTGCTGGTGTGAAGTGGTACAGCTGTGTTGATTTCAATGGGTCTGTGCCAGTTTACACCAGCAGAGAATCTATCCCTCTGACTTTCTTTCTGTTTGAACTTCTGATACTGTTACGTTGTAAAATGTTTTCCCCATTCCATGGGCTGTGCTGTTTCCATGCATTCATTAGTCTCTCTGAAAAAACAGATAGCATGCTATTTAAAGTATGATTTAGAAGGTGTTTAAAGCGATTGCTGGCATTGTTGGTTGATTCAAATGGGCATGGTGTTTTATTAAAATTACTTTCTGTTTTCCCCCCCATCTCTTAGTGGTCAGAAAATATATCCATTCCTATGTGTTAATGACTTCATGAAACTAGCACTGTCCAATGGAAATGATAAGCTTGAGTTACCTTATGGAATAAAGAGAGCAGGTAAGTATTTATTAGGGATGAGTACAGTATTAAATGTAAGCTATATCAATGGGTATGTCTACACAGCACACTAAGCCTAGGTCTGTGGGACCCAGGCTTGTGAACACCAGTGTTTCCACACCCGTACTTGAGAGTCCACACTGCATTGTACACCTGGGTTTACAGTTGATGACCTGGGTCTCACAGCTGTACTACATTATGCAGACCTCCAGACTTGGGTCTGGAGCTTGACTATATCCACACTGCAAAGTGACAGGGCTTGGACCCAAGTCTGGTTCTGACACACCCCCTAGCAGGATCCTAGGACCTGGGTCCTGAGTGCTTGCTGACCCAAATCAGACTGATTTGTGTGTGGAGGGAAGGGGGGTTTGGGCTCAAACCGGAGTCGGATTCCAGGCTTGGTGTGCACTGTAGACATCCTTAGTATCAATTATTTTATTTTTATTCAGGTACAGTACTATATAATATATATACACACTACTATTGTTAGAGAAGCAGTATGTAGACAAGGGTGAACCAGTGGATATAGTGTAGTTGCACTTTCGGAAAGTTTTTGACAAGCTCTCGCACCAAAGGCTCTTAAGCAAACAAAGCAGTCATGGGATAAGAGGGAAGATCCTCTCATAGATCAGTAATGGGTTAAAAGATAGGAAACAAAGGGAGGAATAAATGGTCAGTTTTCAGAATGGAGAGAGGTAACTAGCAGTGTCCCCCAGGGGTATGTACTGAGACCAGTGCTGTTCAACGTAGTTGTAAATGACCTGGGAAAAGGGATAAACAGCGAGGTGGCAAAGTTTGCAGAGGATACAGAATTACTCAGGATAGTTAAGTTTCAGGCAGACTGCGAAGAGTTACAATGGGATCTCACAAAACTGGGTGACTGGGCAACAAGATGACAGATGAAATTCAATGTTGATAAATGCAAAGTAATGCACATTGGAAAACATAATCCTAACTATACATACAAAATGATGGGGTCAAATTAGCTGTCACCACTCAAGAAAGAAATCTTGGAGTCATTGCGGATAGTTCTCTGGAAACATCCACTCAATGTGCAGCAGCAGTCAAAAAAGCTAACAATGTCAGGAACCATTAGGAAAGGGGAGTCCGGTGGCACCTTAAAGGCTAACAAATTTATTTGGGCATAAGCTTTCATGGGTAAAAAACCCATTTCATACAGCAGGGACACTGCTATTTACCTCTCTCCATTCTGAAAATGGACCATTTATTCCTACCCTTTGTTTCCTATCTTTTAATCCATTACTGATCCATGAGAGGACCTTCCCTCTTATCCCATGACTGCTTAGGCCTGGTCTACACTGGGGGGATCGATCTAAGTTACGCAACTTCAGCTACGTTATTCATGTAGCTGAAGTCGACATACTTAGATCGACTTACCGTGGTGTCTTCACCGCAGTGAGTCGACTGCTGCCGCTCCCCCGTCAACTCTGCCTGCGCCTCTCACCGAGCTGGAGTACAGGAGTTGAGAGGAGAGCGAACGGGGATTGATTTATCACGTCTAGACTAGACACGATAAATTGATCCCCGCTGGATCGATCACTGCCTGCCGATCCGGCAGGTAGTGTAGACATACCCTTAGTTGCTTAAGAACATTTGGTGTGGGATCTTCAGATGCATCTGAAGAAGTGGGTTTTTTGCCCATGAAAGCTTATGCCCAAATAAATTTGTTAGTCTTTAAGGTGCCACCGGACTCCTCGTTGTTTTTGTGCTTACAAACTAACACGGCTATCCCTCTGATATTTGACATTAGGAAAGGGTTTGATAATAAGACCATAAATATCATAATGCCACTATGTAAATGCATTGCATGCCTACACCTTGAATACAGCATGCAGTTTTGGTCACCCCATCTCAAAAGAGATATATTAGAAATAGAAAAGGTACAGAGAAGGGCAACAAAAATGATCAAGGGTGTAGAACAGCTTGCATATGAGGGGAGATTAAACAGATTGGGACTTTTCAGCTTGGAAAAGAGGTGACTGAATGGGGATATGATAGAGGTCTATAAAGCCATGAATGGTGTAGAGAAAGTAAATAAGACCTGTTATTTACGCATAACACAAGAACTAAGGATTTTAATAGGCAGCAGGTTTAAAACAAACAAAAGGAAGCATTTCTTCACAAACACATAGTCAACCGGTGGAACTCATTGCCAGGAGATGTTATGAAGGCAAAAATTAGAACTGGATTCAAAAAAGAATTAAAAATGTTCATGATGGGTAGGTCCATCAGTGGCTATTAACAAAGATGGTCAGGGATGCAACCCCATGCTCTGGGTGTCCCTAAGCCTCTGCCAGATGCTGGGACTGGACAACAGGGAATGGATCACTTGATGATTGCCCTGTTCTGCTCATTCCCTCTGAAACACCTGGCATTGGCCATTGTTGGAAGACAGGATATTGGGCTGGATGGACCACTGGGCTGACCCAGTATGGCTGTTCTTATGTTCTTGAATTCTTATGGTGTAGAGAGATGAGAGTCAAGAACTACTAAATTTTCATCCCAGCTTTGCCACTTACCTTGTGGCCTTGGGCGAGTCACTTAAGTCAGACTTTTAAAGGGATTTAGGCATTACCCATGCAGCATGACAAGGCCAAGTGACTTAGACAGCTAAGTCCTATTTTAAAATGTGACTTATGTATTTATAGCCAGATTTTTAAAAGTGTTTAGGCACCAAAAGCTATAGATAGGCACCTAAACACTGTTTAAAAATCTGGGTGGAAGACAATGGGATTTAGGCTCTTAGGGGCCAAAATCACTTGAAAATGGGTGATAAGTGCCTTGCAATGCTGACTGGAGCAATCTCTACGTACCTTTAAAATTCTGGTCCTTAGTCTCTCTGAACCTCAGTTCCCCACCTGCAGAGTAAGGGTAATATCATTTCTCTACTTCACAGTCATGTTGGGAGGATAGATATATTAAAGACTATGAGGCACTCAAATGCTAATGATGATGGAGAGCCATTTAATTACCTTAGATAGATAAAATGGCTAACAGTGAACCTTTTAAGATGCCACTTGTGATTCTTGTCCAGGATTCTGGTCCACCATATTTACTGTATTCATCTGTGTCGAGCAGTCTCAGATCTGTAGTCTCTGAACATGAATCCCATTCTGTTCTCAGACCCAGGCATGTGTGGGAGAGGTAGGGCAGCTGTTTATCCTGGAGAAGTTGTAATAAAACTGTATTGTGAACTAACATATAGTCTTAAATTATGGTAATGTTCTGATTCTATTTTCTGGGCAGACAATGAATGGACAAAAGCTATTCTGGTTAAAAATGCTGTAGTCAAGGTGGTATCTTTATTTCTGCACTGTGAAACACTGACCACTTTCATTTGAAACACTTTTTTCATTTTCTGCTTTCTAGAGAGTTATTTTCGCCTAGCCCTTTCAAGACTGCATAACTGCAAACTATTCAATGAAGATAATGGGTGAGGTTGTTTTTTTGTTTTTGTTACTGTTCTTGTGTTTTAAAATGTAACTGTCAGTCAGAAAGTGAGATCAGTGGAGTTATTCTGGATTTACAGTAGTTTGAGATCAGAATCTGACCCACTGTATTTTAAAAATATATAGAGAGTGATCCCAATGTATAATTAAGCCCAGTTTTAAATTCAGGTAGGGTCAACATTCAATAATTGTGGGTAAATTAGAATCTTGATTTTGTTTTGAAGAGGGTTGAATGCTTTAGCTCAGTGGTTTGAGCATTGGCCTGCTAAACCCAGGGTTGTGAGTTCAATCCTTGAGGGGGCCACTTAGGGATCTGGGGCAAAATCAGTACTTGGTCCTGCTAGTGAAGGCGGGGGGCTGGACTTGATGATCTTTCAAGGTCCCTTCCAGTTCCAGGAGATAGGATATCTCCATTAATTTAAAAATTTAAATGAGTAGTCCTATTGAAATCAATGGAATTACTGATTTGAGTAAGGGTTTGCAGGTCTGAGCCATAGCTTTGAAAGGCTGCATTGCATGTACTTTCAAACATGCCAGTTCCCTGTATGGGATACTTATATTTGTGATACTTACATGTTCTCTCATCATAACTCTTATTCAAATCCTGGCTTCCATTAACAATAAAAGTAGCTAATATAAATGTATTATGCAACAGTGAGTAAGCAGAACATTTCTTTTCCACCCATCCCTTGCCAAATAGCCTCAAAGAAAATCATATAAACTTCTTCACAACCTCCTGTTTAGGGAGGTTGAGATTATTTTTTTGCAGTGAAATAGTGGACTGTGTCTTCCATCTATTTTGAATACCATTTTTAGGAAGGAACTCTCCCATAGTAATTTTAAACTTGAAAGGCTTTGCTTTCATTTTAAAATTATTCTTTTAACATTGGAAAATGCAAGAAGAGGCACTTTGCAATAAATTAAATATTTAAACTAAAATTAAGCTTTTATAACTTCAAATTAAGAAGCTCCCCAGCATGGTGGGTGGGTGGGGGTGTGTGTGGAGAAAGGAGACTTTGCTGGACACACAAGTAACCCAGATATTAATATAACAGAGCAGTGGTCCTTTAGATTTCTGGTCTTTATGTAGACCTCCCACTGTGTTAGACACAATTATTTATTGCCTTCTCCCACCACCACCTTTTTAAATAAAAGTAGATAGACAGTACACCTCTATCCCGATATAACGCGACCTGATATAACACGAATTCTGATATAACCCGGTAAAGCAGTGCTTGGGGTGGGGGGGGAGGGGAGGGCTGCGCACTCCAGCAGATCAAAGCAAGTTCGATATAACGCGGTTTCGCCTATAACGCGGTAAGATTTTTTGGCTCCCGAGGACAGCGTTATATCAAGGTAGAGGTGTACTTGAGGTTCAATTTACAGCAGTTATGGTTAACTCACAACACACTTACTGCCAATTAACTGTTAAGTGTGCTTGCTAAAGTGTCCTAGGAATAACAAGCTATTAAAAATGGCATGTTTGATACCTAGAGCATGGTCTTAGCAGCCAATCTGTTTCCATGTCTGCACTGGAAGAAGTTGTCCTTTAATCAAAAGTTTCTGTGATCAAATTCTAGTCCTGTTACGGATGTCTCCAGTAGTCTCTGCTACATACCCAAGGCTCCTATGAAACAGAATCGGACCAAGAGCAGAACATATCTGCTATAAAGCAACAACTATATTGTACAATTTTAATCCATTCGCTTAAACCATTTCCATCATCTCTCAAAAGTAGACAGTGATCAGATGCTACTGCACACGCTAGATAATGAGGATAAAAATAATGTAGAAACAATTTGCATATGCTAGACCTGCAGATAGATTTAGCCTATTCAAGCCCCTTAGTATAGGCAGAGCTGCAAAACTAGTCTTCCTTCCCACAACCCTGGGGCTGTCCAGCTACCTACAGAGTCCGCAGTGCAAAGAAAAGCAACTTCTGGCCTGAGGGGCCATTTCATTAGCCAGGCATTGCTGAGGTGAAGGAATGCCCTGGCCATGGCCCCTAAACCAAAGATTGGGAAGGGGGTGACGTGGAAGTTACTGTGGTAGCTCTATACCACTTGGGGATTCCCCTATAGAGGATGAATTATTTATTGGCTGGTTAACCTAGCTTTAAGGACACTTTGTATCGTCAGAGCAGCACAAAGCAGCCTTAATGGACGAGAGAGTGATGTCCGTAGTTTTTATACCTTCACACCAAACAACCGGAGAGAATTAAAAAAACTGGGGGTGAAGGGAGTGCGGGAGAGAAACAGTGGAGAAATCCACACCTGTGAGCTAAAGATCTGTTCATAAGTGGTGATTAGTCCATCACATTGGCAAAAATCTATAGGGCCAGATTCTCAGCTGTGCTGACTTTGGAATCTGAAAAGCGGAGAAGAGCAATAGAACAGATAGCTCTAATCATGCAAATAACAGACATTAACTACTATTTATAGTGCCTGGGATAGCGGTGTGGTGTTATCTATATTGAGCACTTAAAGAGGCATGTGGTTGCTGTTGGCAGTTGAAAAACTGACTGATCGAAGGACAGATTATTATGATGTAACTGATTTGCATTGTTAGTGCTGCTCAGAGTTCGAAGTGGAAAAACAATTGGTGGAAATGTACACATTTCTCCCCTGCTGTGCCCCTTCCTTCTTGGTTTCTCCCCTTTCACCTTCCTCCTTCCCCCACTAGCCTTCTGTCTCTCTTTTCTTTCCATCCCTTAGAGGCTGCCTTTCTGCTTCCCTTCACTTCCCTTTCCCTTGGCTGCTACTCTCCTACAACCCAGCTGGCTCACTTTGAACCCTGTGATATAACTAGGAGCAATGGAGCAGAATTAAGAGAGGACATTTTTCTATTCCAATTTTTCCAGCAGTGAGGGGGGTCCATTAAACTCTAGGATACACTCATTTTCTTCATTGCTCAGGACATCTTAAAACTAGATTGGACAAACAGCTGGAAAATCTACTGTAGGGAGCAATCCTGCAGTGGCCTGTGTCATCAGTTGTTGGCTGTGTGTGTGTTCGTGTTTGTGTTCTCACTGTTGGATCTGGCCAGATAGCTCACACAGCAGACTCGGATAGAACTGCCCAAGAAGACCACAGCAGTGAAGGTGCTCGGCCAGGTTTATTGTTGACGGAGCACAGTAATAGCACCCCATAGACTGGAAAGGGATACTAAGACTTGTATGCCCGTTACAATGGACCAGCTCAGTGAATGGCAGGACTTTCTGTTCCCCCTCTTGGCTGGACAAAGGCACATCCCCTGTGACCCTTCTTTTATACACTGATACAAACAAGTTACATATTGCCCTTCTGATGTGGTTAGTTACGTCCCTTTACCTTGTACAAGTTGGTTTGGTCAAAACATCTGTATCTGTCACCCTGACCTTATCTTTAGGAGGGGTCAGCGTGACCTATATTATCTTTGGGGAGTGTGCTTATACCATACTTGTTATTGGGGTTTTCTGATACTAACCTTCTGGAATGTGTTTACATGAGTGTCCTGTGCCTAGCCTTTCTTAGGGCTGTTTGTGTTTTTGCAATACCAGCCTTGTTCTTGCCAGGTTCTGTGAACTTTCTAGTAGGCTTGTTTTGTAACAGGGCCTGACAACTGCTCACAGCCTGACGTTTGCTGACTTTACTTTATATCAGCAGGGCCTGATTATTTTAGTTCAGGCCTTAGGCCTTATACCAGGCCTCATGTCTCAGGCTCTCTCTTTCTATTACAGCCTGAAGAGATGGATAAAAATGACTAAACAGGCTTTCTCCGTCTCTAACTTCTGTGATACCAAACCACACTGAATTAGGCCATTAGCTGGATGTTTCAGCTAAAATATTCATCAAGGAATCAGTTAATTATATTAACATTCAGATGTTCATCATTGGGGCCCTACCAAATTCATTTTCAATTTCACGTTCATAGCTTTTTAAAAATCGTAAATTTCATGATTTTAGATATTTAAATTTGAAATCTGTGTTGTAATTTTAGGGGTCCTGACCCAAAAAAGAGGTGTGTGTGTGTGTGGGGGGGGTGTTGCGGTACTGCTACCCTTACTTCTGTACCCTTACAGCAGCACACTGCATTCAGAGCTGGGCAACTGGAGAATGACAACTGCTGGCCGGGAGCCCAGCTGTGAAGACAGAGCTGCCGCCAGCAGCAGAGCAGAAGTAAGGATGGCATGGTATGGTATTGCCACCCTTACTTCTGTGCCGCTGCCTGCTGAGTTGGGCCTTCAGTCAGCAGCCGCCACTGTCTGGCTGCCCAGCTCTGAAGTCAACAGCACAGAAGTAAGGGAGGCATGGTATGGTATTGCCACCTTTACTTCTGCACTGCCTTTAGAGCTGGGCACCTGGCCAACAGCCACCACTCACTGGCCACCCAGCTGAAAAGGTAGCGCAGAAGTAAGGGTGGCAATACTGTGACCCTCCACCCCCAATCAGCACCTTTTGGGCCAGGACCTCCTGTTTGAGAAACACTGGTCTCCCCCAAGAAATCTGTATAGTATAGGGTAAGACAGATGGGCAAACTACACCCCGGGGCCAGCATCCGGCCCTCCAGACGTTTTAATCCAGCCCTCAAGCTCTCGCCGGGCAGCAGGGTCCGTGGCTTGCCCCACTCCAGCTGGGGAGCGGGATCAGGGGCTTGCCCCACTCTGCATGGCTCTTGGAAGCAGCAGCATGTCCCCCCTCTGGCTCCTACACGTAAGAGCAGCCAGGGGGCTCCGCACGCTGCCTCTGCAGCTCCCATTGGCCAGGAATCACACCAATTGGAGCTGCAGGGGTGGTGCCTGCGGACAGGGCAGCGCGCAGAGCCACCTGGTCGTGCCTCTGCATAGGAGCCGGAGGGGGGACATGTTGCTGCTTCTGGGAGCTGCTTGAGGTAAGTGTTGCTGGAGCCTGCACCCCTGTGGAAACTGCTCTGGAGCCACCTAAGATGTGTTGGGATCGTGTGCCAGCCCTTTGCACTTCATTTCAAGCGTTGGGACTGCTTTTTGCAAAATTCAATTTTGTTAGACACCTACCCATTGAGATGTGTTACAGGCTGAGCAAGAACCCCTTGTAAAGGAAAGGCATTTCCCAGTGCAGATATGGCTACAGAACTGCTATTGAAAAGCTACCGTACAAGTGAGATCATTATAACTAAGGCTGTGAGTCGGTCATGGAGGTCACAGAAGTCATGGATTCCATGACTTTCTGGAACCTCCATGACTTATGCAACTGCTATGGCAGCTCCAGGGCCGGTTGCACTGGCTAGTGCCGGAGCAGCAGCGGTCCCAGGGGCCATCCCGGAGGCTGTTGGAGAGCAGTCCCCAGGGGCCTTGGAGCAGTGGGCAGCCAGAGGCGTTCAGCCCCTGCTGCTGGAGCAGGGGCAAGCTGTCAGCCCCTGGGTCCCCGAGAACATTGGTGCCCCAGGAGCAGCTAAGATTTAGTCAGGGGTATTTATAGTAAAAATCATGGACAGGTCACAGGCCATGAATTTTTGTTTATTGTCCATGACCTGTCCATGACTTTTAGTAAAAATACTCATGACTAAATCTTAGCCTTAATTATAAAACTTTGACTAGGCCTGAGGGACATAGCATTGGCTTATCTCACCTCTTCTGTACAGAGGCAGATTAAGGTTTTGGGGGACCCCGCCCCACCCCTTCTGCCTGCAGCCTCGCCCCCATTCCGCCCTTTCCGCCTGCAGCCCCGCCCATAGCCCCACCCCTTTCTGCCTCTTCCCTGGGGTGCCCCTGTTCCACCCAGGGTCCTCCTCATTCTGCCCCCCCACTGCAGCCCCACAAATCCTTTTGCTCCTTTCTGCGCCCCTCCCCCGTGACCCCAAGATTGGAGAAGCTCTGTCCCCGTGCCATGGTCTGGGGCCTCAGCAGAGAGTGAGCGCTCCCCCAGTCCCAGGGCCTCAGCCGAGGTATGGGTGCTGGGGCTCCCCCCCGCCAGCGTTTCTGTGGGGAGCAGGGTCAGGCACTGGGGCTTCCCCTGCTGCCCCGGGGCTTCTGCTGCAGCGCAGGTATGGTGGGTGCTGGGTGGGGGGCTTCCCCCGTCCCATGGCTGCTGCTGCAGAGCAGGGTCAGTGGATGGGGACTTCCCCTGCCCCGCTCCGGCGGCCGGGGCTCTGGGATTCCACTGCCAAGTGGCGGATTTTTTCCAGGGCCGTCAGGTGGCTGGGGCCCCTGGGCACAGGCCCCGTCAGTCCAGTGGCTAATCTGCCACTGCTTCTGTAAGCTTTATTTTTCAGTATTGTCTTTGGGTCTGATTCCACCACCCTTGCTTATGTCAAGGACTACTTTACTAAATCGGTAGTCCCATTGAAAGAAATAAGACTGCTTTGTATATTGAAGTACTACTCGATAGGCGAAATTACAGAACCTTAGTCATGTTGAGTAGTACCTTAACTTATCGCATAGTCATATAAAACCAACTCCAAGGAGTGCCCTTTGTAGAGTGCTTTGCTATTTATTGATTAAATGTGATCTGTAAATGCTAGGTGTTCGATTAAAAAAGTCATTGTTTCATGGCTGTGACAGTTTCAGAAATAACTCAGTCTGGGTTGGGAATGTGTTAATATCAGTGTTTGGCTTCAAATGCTGCTTGGGTGCTGATGGATACCCACTTTACCACACACAAATCAAATTAAATCAAATCCAAACAATGGTAACTAAACTAAAAATCCCACCCTAAGCCATATTCTGTTGTTCTTGCTTTCTGTGCTACCCCTGAAGCCAAAGGTTCATAAGACAGGTACAACTTAAAGGAAAACATAATAAATTTGATGTGTTTGATGAGCATGCATATTAAAGCTCTGTTTGTTCAACAGTGTGATCTGTAGAAGGTGTGTTGTTGTTGGTAATGGAGGAGTTCTTCGAAACAAGACACTAGGGGAGAAAATTGACTCCTACGATGTGGTAATAAGGTAAGTTGTATCTCTTCTTATATAACAAAGTTTTTTGAGCAGCTTTGGAGTTCAGCTGTTATAGGTTAACCTGTTTAATAATAAAATTCCGTTCTATCCTGGATATTCCTGACTACTTAAAGCAATTTGTAAAACAATAAATTGTGTGATATTATATTCTATATAATTAACAGATAACACTGAGTGATGGTTAAGGTTGCACCAAGACCCATCTCACCCACCCATATCTTGGAAAACAGGGAAATAACAGATAAAAGGAAAAGTATCTAACATTCCTTGCCACCTTCATTTTGCTGTTGACAGCTCTCTTCAAAGGGCATTCACTTACATCTCCACCGCATATAGAAAAGTAATATGTACCCCAACTTTATTCAAAAAGCTGTCCACAGCAGCGCTTAGGTCGGTGTAACTTATGTCACTCGTGTGTGTGGCTTATTCACACCCCCGAGCAACATAAGTTATATTGACATACGTGGTAAGTGTAGACATAGTCTCACATTCAATTTGTGATCTACTGTATCCCCCAGATCATTTTCAGTAGTGCTGCCACCTACCCAGTTATTCCCCAATCTCCTAAGTGCTTGCAACCTCTCCCAGCTTGGTATCTTCCACAGATTTTATATGTATATTCTCCACTCCAGTATCTACATCATAGAACCATAAGGTTAGAAGAGACCGCAAGGGTCATCCAGTCTAATCCCCTCCCAAAATGCAAGATTTATTGTCTAAACCATCCAAGAGTAGTCATAATTTAGTTTATGTACTAATACTTCCAATTCTTCCTGTTTATTCCCCATACTCCTTGTATTACTGTATCGATATCTAAGATTTTGAGCAGATTTCCCTGTTGTTGCTTCTATGATGGTATTGCAGTTTTCCACGTCTCTGCCCCTCCCAACATTTACCTTCTGGTAAGGTTGCCCTTTTTTACCTGTGGGGTTTTGTCACCGGTCCCTTTGAACCGAGTGTAAAGCCCTCCTCACTAGGGTGGTGAGTCAGTGCACAAAGATGCTCTGCCCCTTCCTCAAGTCCTGTAGTGGGGTAGTAAGCCCTATATTGGATACACTGAATCTTCCTAAAGCCTCTATCATGTGGAGATAACTCCTGAATCGTCCTCATAGCTTATGTCTTCATTAACGTGTCAGCACTACTCCTGTGTCTGCATTGTACTTTAGGTCATTAGTAACAATATTGGCTTTGATTAGTAACATTGTATAATTTGTTACATCTCATAGCCTGGGACCAACACAGCTGCAACAACACTGCAAACAATGTTCAAGCTGTAACTTTTAAACCTTATATAACTCTTTATACAAAATATGTTGTAACTTTTAAACAAACTTTATTTCAGTCTTCTCCTAGCAAAGAATTGAATTCTTAGTTTCATAGCTAAGAGCGATATAGTGATTTTAAAAAGGGATCCCAAGAAAATGTCAGGCACTAGAAAAATTTTAATCATATGGCACCCTAGCATGACTTTAAGTGTAGTGGTACTACCACCAAACTTCTTAGTATTGTATTGATATACTGTTTAAAATGTATATTGTGGTGTAAATTAAAACAGTGCTTTACAAATAGAAGACATGCTCATTCGCCCATAAGAGCTTACAATCTAATGGCATTAGTTTGCAAACAGTGCTTTCTACAGCCAGTAGTCAATTTCTTTAGAGTAAATGGGACCAGTCATAGTTGTATGCATTATGCTGGGTAGCAAATGTTTGCAAGGCCAGGCCCTGAGAGAGATGAGACAAGACTCTTGAAAATTCAGGGAAAGGAAAATTATTGAGGGGAAGGAAAGAGCAGAATTCTTGGAAGAAGTAGCTTTGAAGGAGGGTTTTGGAGAAAGAGGCAGAGGACTTGATGGACATGAAGTGGTAATGTTGTAGATATTGCGAACAAGATAATAGAAGGTGCAAAGCTTAGTGCAGAAAGAGCCGAAAGGAGCAGTGAGGGAAGAGGATTGGGAAGAACCAAAGGGAGAGAGTTGGTGGTATAAATTAAGTAGCACCACAATGAATCAAACTTTCCTCTTAAATAAATCCTATTTTTTTAAAGTTCTGTGACAAGGGTATCTAGCTGATCTATGGTGTCTTTTTAAGTTCATGAAGACTCTTTAAAATCAACATGTATATACAGTAATCATTAATATTACAGTTCATAATTTTTTTTTCAGGCCCCCTCTCCTTCTGGAGTCAAAATGAACTCACTCATTACCATGGACCTGTCCCACAAATACTGGAACCATCTGTAACAAATAGCATTTTCCATAGTTTTTTTTCTTCTTTTAAGTATTATTCATTTCCAGGCTCCTCCCCTGAGGAGTCTGCAGCCTCAGACAAATGTGATACACAGTGTAATGTTTTAGACAAAGTGACAGAGATGATGGTGGGGGAGATCATCTTCTTGAGATTTTGTGAAAGCAGTGGATTTTAAGGAGGACTGGGAGAGTTCTTAGCATGTGGGGATTGGCAGATTGTTCCAAAGAGTACAGGACAGCCACAAAGTAAATGATCTGCGAAGGTGATTTATACCACCACTACCACCACTAGTCAGCTTGTTTCTCTTCAGGGCAGAACAGAGTCCCCAATATCTTGGCTCTCCCATTTTCTTTAATTCAGTATCTTTCAGAGCAGCAGTCACTCAGCATGTACAAATATCAATTAAAAAAATAGAAACTATATATATGCACCACATAGGTTAAATTAAAACTAGGTAAATGATGGACACAATCTGAACCCGAATCCTGTCGAGATACAGAAGAGAATTAATTCCCTTCATTTCTCCAACACTTAGAGAGTTGTATTGTCTTCTCTGGAACCTGGAACCTCCAGCAATTAATCAGTAGCTATCCGCGCCAGGTCTTCCTTGGAGTGTTTTCACCTCATTTGAGCATCTACCCAAGTATAGAATACACTGTCTCCAATTTCCCCTCTTTCTGAGCTGTGTCTCCAGCACAAATCCACCTTCAGCTGACTCTCCAGCAATTACCACCAGCCAGCAACTTCCCCATCCGTAAGTATACATAGATTTACCCTGGGGAATTGCCATGGTGACTGTCCTGTTTCTGCTCTAGGAGAGTTTAGCTTTGTAGTGACCAGCTCTATCACATTTGTTACTCTCCCATCTTGGCTATCAATTACTAAACAAATGAAACAAGAAAACAAAGGGCCTGGCTTCCCCCATCATGATTTAGGAGAAAATTGCTACTGAGTTAAACTGAACTAGATAATCTGAAGTTTTAAGACAGTGTTCCAATTTATGGGCCAAGTCAGAGGGAATTTTGCTGGAGTAGGACTGCATGGTTGGGAATATTGTCATTTATTTTGAACCTTCTTGACTAAATTTTCTTACCAGTTTGAAGACCCTGGACTAAATTGTCAATGCAGGATCTACCATATAACTGCACATCTTCCAATTAACATTATTAATAAAAGTCATGCTGCTAAATCCTTGTGCTATTTGCCCTGCAGAACCCATCAAAATGGATTTATGGTGATCCTTTTTGTATATATTATTTTTTCCCTTGCCTACAGAATGAATAATGGTCCTGTCAGAGGGTACGAAGAGGATGTTGGGAAGAGGACAACTTTCCGACTTTTTTATCCAGAGTCTGTTTTTTCAGATCCGATTCACTATGATCCTGACACTACTGTAGTTCTTCTTGTCTTCAAACCACATGACTTAAAGTGGCTCTGGAACATATTGAATGGTCATAAAATAGTAAGTTTATTTATTATAATTAGATAGATAGTTTTGGTTCAAATTGTCTTGGCTTTGTTTACCTTGGCTGAGTGTATGCATCAACCTCTTTGTACTAATCTTAGAAATAAAGTGCTGAAATAAAACTAAACAACATCTTGTTTATAATATGGAACTGTACATTTACATGAGCTTGCTTATATCAGAACAGTTCATGCTATGTTCCTACAATTTAGCTAAAGACAAGAAAAACTTTGGAAAATATTCTGGGTCAAAGCCTGAGCTGGTGTCAATCAGTATAATTGAAATGAATGGAACTACAGCAGTTCACACCAGCTGAGGATATTACCCTCTGTTTTGAAACCATTCTACCTGTCATATAGTTTTAGGATACTGCCCATCCTCTCAGCCCCAATTTCTATTTTTTTTTAAGTATTCATTCCCATTTGCTCTCTGTTTCCCCTCCAAATGGGAATTCTTTTGATCCACACCGGATCATGGAAGGGGAGAACAATTGATTTACATGGCAGATGGAGAAGGAGAATTTTTTATAGGACATGTGGTACTTTAAAAATTGAGTTTCAAGTGAAGGACATTAGACTTGTTTCTGCTCTCCCTTACTCTGGAATCACTGGGTTACCGGGGAAGGTAGAGTAGATGACCGTAATGGCCTCTTCTAGCCTTAACATTTATTAAACTTCAGTGGAATTACTCCTGCTGTATATACCAGTTCAAGTGAGATCAGAATCAGTTACTCCATTTTCAACATGAGCGATAAGCACAGTACCTGCCAACATTCTCAAAGCAAACATCACTAGATTCTGAATTTGCATAAATGTGGTGTAACTTGCATCATTTTGAATAAATCTGCATAGGCTATAGGGAAAACCCTGTAAGGTAGAGTGAGCAGCCCTGTAAGCAGCAGAAGGAACTAAAGTCAAAATGAATTAGGGTGACCAGACGTCCCGATTTTATCGGGACTGTCCCGATATTTCCTTGTTTGTCCCACGTCCCGACTGATGTGCGGTCGGGACACTGGACAAACAAGGAAATGCTCTGGAGCCTGGAAGTGCTAGCGCGCACCCCCCCCACCCAGCCCGACTCCGCCCCCTCCTCCCCCCATTGGCTCCCTCTCCGAATCCCCGCCTCTTCCCCAGGCTCACCATTCCTCCTCCCTCCACAAGTGCTGGAGGGAGGTCCCGGAGACTCAGGGGAAGCGCAGGGCCGGGGTGAGTGAGAGTCCAGCCTGGCCCCAGTTCAGGCAGGACTCAGTCAGGCGGTAGGGAGAGGAGGTGGGCGGCCCGCGGGGCCAGACGGCGGCTGTTCTCCCCCCCCTGGGCAGCGGAACTTGGGAGCAGCCGTTGCTGCAGCTCCCACAGCCGCAGGGGGAGGAAGCGGCCGATGGCCAAGCTCGGTGGCTGCGGCTTTGGCGCCCGGGCCCGAACCCCCCGAGCCCGGGCCTGCTGCGAGGACCCAGCAGCGTGCACGCTGCGCCCAGCCCCTGACCAGTCGCGTCTGGGCTGCTGCCCAGCTGGTGCAATCCCGCGGCGGCCCCGGGGCGGAGACATCGGCAGCCCAGGCCCGTTCGTTCCCCTGCGGGACTCGAGCGGTACGGGGGACTGTGGCCTGCTGCCCCCACTCTGGGGCCGCCGCGGGATAGCACTAGCTGGGCAGCAGCCCAGACGCAACTGGCCAGGGGCTGGGCGCAGCGTGCGCGCTGCTAGGTCCCTGCAGCAGGCCTGGGCTCGGGGGGTTCGGGAGTGGGAGCTGCAGCAGCGGCTGCTCTCGAGTCCCGCTGCCCGGGGGGGAGAACAGCCACCACCTGGCCCCGCGGGACGCCCCCTACTCTCCCTACCACCCGACTGAGTCCTGCCTCCTCGGGGCCAGGCCGGACTCTCACTCACCCTGGCCCTGCGCTTCCCCTGCGTCTCCCGGGCCTCCCTCCAGCGCTTGTGGAGGAAGGGTGTTTTTTTGTTGTTGTTTTTTGCCCCACCCCCTTCCGCCACGCCCCCCCGCATCCCGATATTTGACTGGGTGATCTGGGCACCCTAAAATAAATCCCCTGTCCATGCAAACGAGCAAGCAAAGTACAGAAAATACAACTGATCAGCCAAATTGCCTCAAAATCGTATAGGCCAAATTCTGCCTTCAGATACATAAGTGAAAATGCTGGTGATTTCAGGGGGAGATGTCCCCATGTATCCAAAGGTATTATTGGGCCCAGTGTTTTTCTAACTATCCTATGCTGTGCCAGAGATATTTAGGACTGTGTAATATTTTCTTTCTGGCAAACTTGTGTACAGGTTTTCATAATATGGTCATAAAAATGCACTACTGGTAGGTATTTCATATGCAAGAAACTCCATTCTTCTATATCCTCAGTGACATTTTGAGAAATGTAAAAAAATCAAAGACTCTATTGTAATTTTTTTTTTAAATCATGTGTGTGTGGCTTCTCCTCTCTGCCCACTCCAAATGCATGATGTGTGAGTTAGACTTTGATTTTGCTTTTGTAGCATCTCTACTAATCCTAAAAGTAAAACAATATATTTGACTATTACAGAACACTAATGGTTTCTGGAAGAAACCCGCCTTGAAAATGATCTATAAAGTTAACCAAATCAGGATACTCGATCCTATCATTATCAGAAAAACAGCACATGAATGGCTTCAGTTCCCAACAAAATTTCCCAGAAAAGAAGTAGGTATATTTTGTTGTTGTTGTTGTTTCAATTGTTTCCAAACAGATGATATAAATGATCACAATCATCTGTTTATTGTAATTATCTATGTTGAAAAACCTCTTTCAAATTTACACTATATTCTTTTATTGTTTTTTGGGGGGGTCTTTTTTATAATTTTGTTGAAATTTTCAATACACAAAACCACACCATGGCCTTGTTTAGTCATTGAATCTGAAGTACACCTGTATGTCTTTAAGTGTGTAGCATCTCCCATGCTTGTTTTGTAGTTTTAACATGAGTTAACTGGTTGAGATGATCCCTACAGCTTAAGCTAACACACATCAAAAATACACCTTTTATCCTAGTGTGGATGTGCCTTCTGTGTCTACATAGATTCATGTAGCATATACCTACAGAGGAAAAGAATACATAGTAGTATGTGTGGGGAGAGGGGCTATAAAGACTTCATCATAATGGGTCTAGACTGGCTGAATTAGCCACTGGAATGAGATGGGCAATATTCAGTCCTGGAAAAATAGTGGTTTTAAGGTCTAATGGCTCATAACTAGAATGGAAAGCTTTATATCACTGGCTTCTATCCTTGCTTTCCAATAGGACCTAGCCCTCACTTCAGCCCTGGAAAGTTCATAGACATTACATCACAACCATACAGCATTACCATGCGTGAAAAAACTAGATAGGTAATTTTGCAGAAGTTAGTAAAATGTATTGGTTTTATTTTTCCTCTCCCCCCTCAGTGAGATTCACAATATTAAGGTTTGAGTGTTGGAGGAATATGAAAAATGGTGCCAATGTGGTTTTTATTTTAAACTGCCTAAAATATTCCTAAAATATTTTTGTTTGTAAAATGTTCAGCATAAACAGAATACTTAATAGTGGGGTGTGTTATAAAGGGTTTAGTGGCACTTGCTTAGGTTGAAGTGTATTTATTAACTGAGCAATAGGGGCATCCTCAATTAAACCTGTATACCATCTGCCCCAGAGAGTCTTTCTGCGTTTAATACATTGAAGTGTGTGTGACATCTTACCTGTTCCTTCAGAGATTCCAAAAAATCACCATTGCCCAATATGTGGGTCACACTGCTGTGGTATTGAGTAAAGAACCACAAGAGAGGCAGAGGATAGTTTTCTCAGTGGTGCCGTTAAGACTGGGTACTGGCATAGAAGTCTGAGGAGTCACAAACCCAGGAAAAAGAAAGACGTTTAACCAGGGAAGCAGATACAGAACCCAGATTCATGGTTTTGTTGTTCAAACATTGTTTTTAATGATGAAATATATTTGTAACAAGGCCCTCTGAATTTGGGGGCTATTATTCCTTAGTGGGCTCCTGCATACATTCTATCCTTTTCCAACAGCCTTTTAGCATTCTAGTGGAAGGAGTGCCATCAAGTGGTAGCTTTGCAAATTGGAACAGAGCACTGCGATTGACTTAAGAGGCATAGAGCCATTCCAAGAAGAGGCAGTCTCACATGGCTCCCAGAGGGCAGCATTAGTTCTGGGGACCAACTTGTTTCTGTTCCATGGGAGGAGGGCGGTAAGAGTGTAAACACCCCCATGTTTCATCCCTGAGAGTGAGATCCAAGGAAAATTCTTTGAGGAGTTCCTCATGGAGTCTTGCATCCACCAGGCCCTCTCCTGGAGGTACATATGTGGGAAGGAGCAATCCAGGTCATAGTTTTTAAGTTTTTCAATCCCCTTTTTCTGAATATACATGTTGAACAGTAATGTTTCTTTTCCATCCAGTTTTGATCTTTTCCATTATGCCAACATTGCTGTCCCTCCTTTTGTTCAGCACAATGTCCTATACTTCTGTGTTTATTAGCATTGCACACAACATTAACACAGTTCTAGAAGTAGCAATTATAAAACCATATGTGCTCCCCTGTATGGGCTGCCTTGTCAGCAGCAATGCTAAAATATTACCAGGTCATTCATAAGCCATGCCTATTCTTATTAAATGTCTGGCTCTCAGAATGGGCTATGCTGAAAGGGGTCTAGAATCTGGAGAGAATTTTCTTAACAACTGATGACAGTTTTTTTTTATGTTTCTTCAAATTCTGAGCCTGACCAGATCAGTATTTAATTGACAAAACTTTAGCTCAGCAAAATCCATAGAAATAGTTTTACTTGTTGGAGGGTTGTCTTGTTTTACAGCTAAATATTACTGGTTGTTGTGCTGCTCTGAAACTGTTGGGAGATGAGAGTATATTTTATAAGTTTAACTCATGTCGTGTGCATTTGGTGATCATGAAAGTCAAAGACAGAGTGAGGTATAGTATAGTCAAGTTCTATGTAAGAGTCTCCATACATCCATCAATTTACTTCATTCCTGATTTACAACATACCTGCCATGCCTGTCTTGGACCTCTCCAGAACAAACATTGTGACCATTGCACTAAAGGGTATGGGAAATTTCAGATGTGAATGACAGAGGGATTTGAGTCTTACCACTAAACTCATGATCTAAACGCCCAGAGGCAGAAAGTTATTTTGTTTATTTGCAGGACCATGAGGCAACCACTTTGTGTATTGTAAATTTAATATTATTTTCAGAGTATACTGTAACTTGATAAAGTTCCACGTAGATAATGGTTCTGTTCTCTGATTTTGATTTCCACTTACAAAAGAACTGAATATTAAAGCCCTTATGGGGCATGTTTACTCTTACATGGCATTTTTATGATAAACCTATCAAACTTTATGGCAAGGTTCTACAAATGTGAAGTGTTATAAAGTAAGAATTCTTCACTCCTCTGAACCAAATGTTTAGGAAATCAGAATATCTCAATATGATGTACTAATGAAAAATATTTTTGGCCCTATCTATATGAGCTTAAGGCCTCTCTTCCAGTCCTCAGAAGCCAGTTTCATAGAAATAAGCAATGGAAAAGATCCATCTATCTATTACGTTGTCCAGTCCCTCTCCCTGCCTATGCAGGATTGATCCAGCACCCTCTCCTGCATCCCAACCCCCTGCCCCAGGCTCAACCCAGAGCCCCCTTCCACACTGCGAACCCCTTGGCCCCAGCCCAGAGTCCGCACCCCCTCCTGAACCCCAACCTCCTACCTCAGCCCGGTGAAAGTGAGTGAGGGTGGGGGAGAGTGAGCGACAGAGAGAGTGGGGGGTGGAGTGAGCAGGGCAGGGCTTTGGGGAAGGGGTGGGGTAGATCCTGGGTTGCACTTAAATTCAAAAAGTGATCTTGGGCGTAAAAAGGTTGGAGACCACTGCAATGGATCATCAGATAAATCCAGTAGTGACAACAAATTGAATATTCACATTGTCTTCCTCTGCTCTGGTAATACATTTTAATTGGCTCTTCAGAATTAAAAATTGGACACTGCTCATAATTGTCTTTAATGTACAAAGTGATGTTTTGGCTTATACGGTGTGGATATATATTGCTGGGTCTACTTCTAGAGGGAGGGACATTTTTGGACATAAATAATTTCATCATTCTTGACTATTTTTCTTCCAGAAGAAATATTTTTTTCTTTCTTTTTGAAATTTCCAGCTCTGAAAAAGCTCAGAGCTACTTTTAGCAATGTTGCCAACTTTTTAGTACTGCAGAGTCATTAGAGGGCTTTATGTTGTTGTTAAAACCCCCACTCTTGGGTTTGTCTCCTTATATCAAGATGACAATTATATTTGTTTGTTTGTGCTTTTAGAAACCCAAACATCCTACAACAGGGCTAATTGCCATCACACTGGCATTTCACATATGCAATGAAGTTCACGTGGCAGGCTTTAAGTACAACTTCGCTGACCGAAACAGTTCTTTGCACTATTATGGCAATGAGACCATGTCTGAGATGATTGAGGTAATGTACTATTTTCTCTTATGGGAAATGCTTAGAGAAAAATAGTCTTGTGCTAATAAGTTGGGAGACACAATGATCTGAAAGAATGAGCATGGTTTAGGAGTCAGAAAGTCTTCAGTTCTATTCCTGGCTCTAGTACTGATTGGCTTTTGGCGTTAGGCAAATCACGTTACCCTGCCTCAGTTTCCCCTTCTGTAAAATGGGTGGAGCTGGTCAGAAGTTTTCCAATGGAAAACTGTTGGAAAATGCCAATTCATCAAAACTGACACATTCTGCAGAAATATGTCTATTTCATAGAATCATAGAAATGTAGGGCTGGGAGGGACTTGAGAGGTCACCTCGTCCATCTCCCCACACTGAGCCAGGACCAAGTAAACCTAGCTAGACCATCCTGGATAGGTGTTTCTCTAACCTGTTCTTAAAAACCTCCAATGATGGGGATTCCACAACCTTCCTTAGTAACCTATTCCAGTCTTTAATGACCCTTATGGTTAGAACACTCTTCCAAAGTCTAATTTAAATCTCCCTTACTGCAGATTAAGCCCATTACTTCTCCATGTCCCAGGAAGGAAGATAAGAACAATTGATCTCCATCCTCTTTATGACAGCCCCTAATGCATTTGAAGACTATTAGGTCCCCCTCAGTCTTCTTTTCTCAAGACTAAACATGCCCGGGCTTTTTTAACCTTTCCTCATAGGTCAGGTTTTCTAAACCTTGTATCATTTTTGTTGCTTTCCTTTAGACTCATTCCAATTCGACCACATCTTTCTTAAAGTGTAGCACCCTGAATTGGACACAGTACTTCAGTGGGGATCTCACAGGTGCAGAATAGAGTGGGACAGTTATCTTAGGTCTTCCATATAATGCTTCTGTTAATACACCCCTGAACAATATTCACCATTTTCACAACTACATCACATTTTTGGCTCATATCAGGGGTGCAACCAGAATGACTCCTGGCTCACATCAACTTGTGATCCACTGTAACCCCCAGAATGGGGGGGTTGAATGGGTGCAGGGGTCCTGGGAAGCAGTCAGGAAGAAGAGGGGGGGTTGGATGGGGCGGCGGGGGCAGTCAGGGGTGGGGGTTCCAGGGGTAGTCAGGGGAGAGGGAGCGGGGCAGGGGTCCCGGGGGTGGGGGGTGGGGCATCAGGAGGTGGGAATAGGGGGTGAGGGCCAGGCCGCGCCTGGCTGTTTGGGGAGGCACAGACTCCCCTAACCGGCCCTCCATACAATTTCCGAAACCCGATGCGGCCCTCAGGCCAAAAAGTTTGCCCTTTCCTGCTCTACATTCTGCCCTATCTGAAATTTTCTGTTTGCTCCTGAGGAGACAGGGAGAGCTCTGCTTGATAGGGGCAGTGTTAGCTGCTGCTGTACACAGGGCCGGCTCCAGGCACCAGCTTAACAAGCAGGTGCTTGGGGCGGCCAAGGGAGAGGGGCGGCACCTGCAGCAATTCGGGGGCGGCAGGTCCCTCACTCCCTCTAGGAGTGAAGGACCTGCCGCTGAACTGCCGCCGCCGATCGTGGCTTTTTTTTTTTTTTGCTTGGGGCAGCAGAAATGCTGGAACCAGCCCTGGCTATACAAAGGCAGGGAATGAGGAAAAACAGATGGCCAATCAGTTGAGGATTTCCCTAGGTGGGGTTTTTCCACAGACACACAGAAGGGTCAGAAAACCCCTAGTCTGTCCCCACAAGATTTGGCAGGTTTGGGCCTGATCCAAAACACATTGATGTCAGTGAAAAGACTTCTGTTTACTTCAGTAGGCTTTGGATTGGGGCCGAGGAAGAGGAGATAGATTCGAATTTGGAGGGAGGGGCTGTTTTTGATGTATTGGCTAGAGACTGATTGACAGGACACAGACCAGCCAAAAATTCCTATGTGCACAATTCATGAAATCAGGTGGAGCTTTAAAAATAAATTATTTTCCGATTCTTTATGTAGAAAGAAGTTGTCTAAATGTTTATATTTATATTTCATATAAGCATGGTGTGGAATCCAGGAAGTTAGTGATGGAAGAGGCCTCTGAGGTCACACCCAGTCCATCTCTCTGCCACTGATAGATTATTCCCTGCAGTATAGTTTCTAATATGGGTCTAGTCTGGTTTTGACTTCCACCACTTCCCTGGGGAGGCTATTCCTCAGCCTTTGGATATATCCACACTGCACGCTTCTTTCAGTGGCTGTAGAGTACATACACAGGTTGCACCCCAGCAAGGGTATACATAGCAGTGTAGCCAGTGAGGGACAGTTTAGACAGGCCAGGTATAGTACGGACACACCTGAGTACATGCCGTACATAGCTCTCTACTTGCCCAAGCCGGGTCTCCCTATCTACACTGCTGTTTTTTAGCAATATAGTGTCCCGCTGCTCGGGCCTTTTTCTGTCATATGTAAAGACTCTGCCAGTGGGGAAAGGCTCTGGCAGGGGGAGGACTTTTCCTGCTGCCTCCCCCTACCAGAGCCTTTCACTGACATGTAGCTATGCACTGCAGTGTGGACGTAGCCTGCTTTTCACTGCAGCATGTAGCTACATGTACACTATATGCTGTCACTAATGGTGTGCAGAGTAGACATTGCCTATAAGTGTATGAGTCCTTTCCACAAAAGATTCTGGCTATAGTATTGTCTAAGTAACCCATTTGATTCATGGAAAAGAGTGTATCTTTGTTGCTTGCAGTAACAATTTGATTTTGTCTTGTTTCCCCCCCCCCCTTTAGAATGGATACCACAACATCATTGCTGAGCAAAAGTTTTTGAAGTCGCTTATAGATAAGCAGTTTGTGGTCAGCTTGACATGAGACTGAATAGACAATGGAAGAGTGATCGCTGTTTTCAACAAGATAGATTTTATTTTTTGTACTGTATTTTTATTTTTTAAATGCCACATCAGTTACAGAAATATTTAAAAGAAGCACAGATGCCTCACAAAGGTGGTGGTAGCGGAGTTCCACTGTCTAAGACTGATGATGATTGTCGCTATCTCGGAGCACACAACTAGAGTGAACTGATTTCTGTGAATCTATTTAATTATGAAAAAATACAACCTTCAGCTAAAAAATATCAGGGATATATAAAAATATGATGCACACCATTTATTTAACAATAAGAACATTTTTCAGCAACTTATTTCTTTTCCGTATCTTCCTTTCCTGTTGCCCAGAGACTTGGAAGGCTATGAGATAATTGATAAAAGGATACAAAGTCTTTCACCTCTCCGTTCTGGTTTGAAAACAATTTGGGATAAGTGTATCTGCAAATCATTACTATCTGAAGGGTGTCTAGTAGCTGTACAGTATATAAAGTGCATTTTTAGTCTGTCCACCTGGGCAGATGTCCATTCATAGAAAATCACCTTCATAATTCACACAGGCTGGTATTTTCTTGTTGTCTGTCTCAACAAAGAGGCCTCAGACTGAACTGCCCATGGACTTTTGGATGTAGCATGTGTACACTTGGGTTGGAGACCCACTGGTATAACAGTGTGGGGAAGTCTGGATTGATGCTGCTCGTGCTGTATCTAATTTATGGATACATTTGTTCTCAGTGCTGTCAGTCTGATTTATTTCACAAGCACCTGAATTCATTTTTAAGAGGTAAGCACGATCTCCTTTAAACTGTGGAATTATAGAAGAGTTTTAAATATTTGAGTTGTGTTGGCACCACTGTGCAGTATTGACCACTTTAAGATGCATTCGCAACCAGAACTCCCCAATGAATATGAACTAGAATCTTGAGTTTGTACATTAAAATTTCTTTCAAACAAAATGTCTTTGATGCATAGATTTCCCCCCCCAAACACACACATTCCAGAGGCCTTGACACTTCTTATTCTCCCAAAGATGAAGATGTATTTTCCAAAACAGCACAGTTCCCCTTAGCACAGTTCCCCTCACCATAACAGGTAACTGTGAAGGGTTTCAAGAGCACCAACAGATCATCACATGTACCAATTATCTTCTATATTGTGAGCAAGGCAGCATCTGAGACACACATTGACCAATTCTGGGAGTTACAATTTTGTTTTTATCTGGCAATTCCTTTGTCCTCCTTTCCTTTTCTTTTTTCCTGTTCTCTTGAGTTTTAGGCAGAGAGAGCGAGTGTGTGTGTGTGTGTGTGAGAGAGTAACAGTTTCAAAAGCACCTAAATGATTTAGGAGACTAAACCCTGTTTTCAAAAGTGATTTAGGTACTTAGGAGTTTGGATTTAGGCTCCAAAGTGCCTACGTCATTCTGAAAATGGGGCCTAGACCTCTAAGTCACTTAGAGTCTTTTGAATTTTTTTACTCAGGATCTTTAACGATAAGAGATTTGGTGGGATGGTCATATATTGTGAATCAGTTGTCTCAGAGAAGTCCATGGTAGCTCTAAGTGAAATCTGCTTGAGAATGTCATCAGGAGCTATGAAGGTCTAAGTGGCAATGTAAAATTCCATTCTAATAATCCTATAAGGTACATTAGTCATGAAAGGTATGTTTTAAAACTCTGTGGTCAATTGATCAATCTTCTAGGAATCAGAAAATCACAAAGAAGTATGCTTCAAAAGAATTTTGAAAGTGGATAAAATAATCCAGTATTCCATAGCAGTATATATTAATTTGAACAGAGATTAATCTAACAAACTAGGACCGCAGGATTGTGTTCCTCAGAAATGAGGGCATGAAGCAAAAGACTGAATCTTGCTATAGAGTATTGACCACAATTTCCTAGCATCATAAATGTAAAAGTAAACAAATACCTGGTTTAGATTAGAGTGAAGTGGTCAAAGATTTTCTATTACCCATTTTCCATTTCTGTCTGTCAGAATTGTTACAATTATTAAAAAAAAAAAAAAAAGTCTCAGCCTCTCTCTCTCTTTTTTTTTTGAAGCTGCGTGGTTCTAATGAGTGCTTTTTTTAAATCCCTGATGGTCTCAGATTAAGCTTGTTGGATTAGTCAGGTTTAGGCTCTAGTGAGGCCACATCATGCTACATTTTGTAAGGACATGATGATTTTGAGTAATTCCAAATGTCTTTAGAAGGTGATATTGAGGCTCTTGCTCCGTTAATCATGTTTCCACTATTTTGCTCGTCTCCACACTGCCATCATTTTTAGGCCCTTACACAAATTGATACATTGTTTTTCACAAGACCTCTTGAAACCGGCTAGCATTTATTTCAATTAATTTAAAAGGCTTGTCTGTGTGGGAAAAAAACCATGAGGAAGTTGCATCAGAACTACAGTCATTATTATTTTGTGTCTAGTGCTGTTGAGAGAGGTTTTTATGTAATTACTACATGTGCGGCTTTCAAAAAGCACTCAGCATCAGCGTTGGCCTAACTCTGCTGCCCTTGAAGACATTGGTAAAACTCCCACTTCAGTGGAAGGAGAGTTAGGCCAAAAGTGAAAATTCTACCTTACCAAACTAGGAACGTGGCAGCCTCATGCTGGTACAACTACATGAGGTCTCTGAAGTATCTGTATAGAACCTGTTACATTCTGGCAGAATGTAGGCAGTAAAGACTTGCACCAAAGTGTCCAACTGTATCCAAGTGTCAACGTTTAGTATGACAGTATTACAGGATCGCTTTCCAAAATTAGCTATATAATTTTCCCCCTCCTTTTGAGAGTATCTTGATATTTATCTTTGTCATTTCTCTTTCCTTTCCTCTCCACCTTCTTCCTCATTGAAGAAGGGATGTAGCAACACACAGCTTTGGAGAAGTGATTAGTTCCTCATCTATACTTGTTCTCCAAATTGGTATCGTCCATAAATCTACTCTCATCCACCTACATCTTTTCTTAAGTTCCTGTCATAAGGTTTTTTGTTTGTTTGGAGCCATAGTAAAGAGTTATGGGAAGGTGTCAGCCAAAAGAGCTGACAATTGGTGTTTGTGACAGTCTCGTTATTCACCTAAACTATACACACATTGCCAAATGGTGACAACCGGGAAGGGAGAGATGGTTGTGAGGGAATGCAAAGAGAACAAAGTTAAGCTTTCAAAGCACCCCAATACATGCTCTGACCGCTACATACATAGAGCAGAGGGTACTGTCTTCAGAAAGCATCATTTATGGGTAAGTAATTTTATCTTTGATACTAAGCAGTGAAATAATTATTACAACAATTTTTTTGGTAGCATAATGCAGGCTTTATAGAATTCTGTACACATTGGACCTGTTTTTCCACTGCCAGGTACCCTGTGTAGTCATTTACACCCAGGGAATACTGATACAACGTGATTTCAAATCAGAATAGTAGCATTTTGCACCCATGTTGCACAGGTGTAAACACACAAGGTGCTAGGTAGTGGAGAATCAGAATCACGGTGTCAGTTTTAAATATAGCACTCATTTTTAAGGTCATCCTGTGCCACTGTTATTCCAACTTGCCTTGAGAGTTTTCTTTTTAAAAATAAATTGAGCAACCTAGAGCAGGATCTTTTTCTAAGATTTGCTTTCATTCTCCTTTGGTCTAGAGGGTACAGAATCTACAATGGGCCACTCTATTGAAAGCTGCTTTTTAATTTGATATCTGCAGCAGCACAAGTTGAAGTCTTCAGTGTACAAATTCCAGGGTACTGCAAGCTGTACTTCCATGTACAGTGCCAGCATAACGGTGCCGAATATTAATAAATTTCTTTCCCTTTTCCTTCTGTCAGCTGCAATAGTTCATTTGCTTTAAGGCCCCAGTCAAAACACCACTGAAGTCAATGAGAGTCTTCAGTGGCCTTTGGGGAAGATTCTTAAAGGAATGGACTGAGCTTGCTCTGTTGTGAAAGTTATCTTAATTTCTTCAACTGTAACAATTAAGGGCAATTCTCAGATATAACTAAAAGGCAAGTTACAGATTAATGCACTAAGGATGAATCTGTGAGTGTTTAATGCACATCTGTAGATTACATTTCAAATGAAAATGTATTGTTCCTATTTTGGAATGACAAGAAGGGTTTAATAATTAATATGTGACGTGTCTTGTTATGTTATGTACACTAATATACTTCTTTTTTCAAATACCCCTTTAAATATTTTCTTAACCTAAAATATGGGAGCAGGGGTATTGTTTGTGTGTCTGTGTTTGTGTTTAAATAAAGTGTATAATTTTAAGAATATGTGAAAATCAGTGTTTTGTTTTTCTGGTTTAAGTAAATATTTGATTTCATTTGCTGTTTGGCTTGATATTTATGTGCCTTTTAATACAAACTTTATTTTGACAGTCATTGGCTGTTAACAGGTGTTTTAAGTGGAGTTTTGAATATTGTCAGATTATTTTCCATATAATAAATCTGTTTTAAGGATACATTTTAGCAAATCACAGTGCTAGACCTCATTACAGCACTATATAAATGATGTATAGTGGATCTATCATTGCCATTCAGTTGACACATTTAATTTAACAAGAGATGTCAAGTTTCTATGGTGGTGAGTAGAGAAACGGGGAGGGAAAGTGCCATCCATGTTACTTTAACATGAGCTGTAGCATAGTGCAAAAATGATACATTCTATCAGAACTGGCGGCTTTTGCTTTCTCAAAATTGAAGGGCAAGGCAAAATCACTCCTTTATGGGAAGAATGACACTTTTTGCAAATCAGGTTTCAAATTACTCTATGCTGAGCAAAAGCAAAATCTTGTCACGGTTGGTGGTGATAAATTGTGTCAAAGAAAAAAATTCTCTTAGAGGCAATTTTTCGTGGGTTTTTAATCTTGTTCATGAGTAGTGTCTGGGAGCTCAATAGGAAGAGCTTGAGGAAAGAGGAAGCTCATGAGAGACTTCAGAGGAAAAGCACAGAGAGAAATACTAAAGAACATATTGTTTAATGCTTCAGTGCTGTTCGTTTTTTCTCACTTTTTCCCCATGAATTTGAGTTTGGAAAAGAAAAAGCCCTTTCTTCAGTTTGTGGTTTTAGGGATTCTGAGTGTGGCCCAGTGATCAAAAAGAAGAAGAAAAAATCCACCATGAATGAATATGTGGACCCATTCGTTTTAGTTTTGATGTTTTGTGCTAGATTGTGACATTACATTTTGCCATGAGTAAGGGGCTGCCTTGCCCCAAGAGCACATGAGGGAATGGTCTGTGAGAATTAAAAATTTGTTCTCTGGTCTCTGTCTGAGCAATCAAGGAACCAGGGATCTGCTACTGGTCTATTTCAGTATCGGATTGTTTCCCACTCCATGCCAGTTTGGTGAGTAAACTTCTCTGTTCTACAATGGCAGATCTGGGACCAGAATTCAGATCTCCTGACTCCCAATCTGATGGCCCATCTTCAGCAGCATGCTGTGCAGCCCACAGTATATTTATGCCTATTGGTAGGTTCAAAGCTTCAAAGGAGACTGTCACTAATTGCCCACCCAGAATGATGAGGATCATACTTAAGCTTGTCTCTCTCAAGGCACATCCCCTCTCTTCCTGTGCTCCACTCTTTTTTCAACCTGTGTTTTCAAGCAAGGTACATAGTTCTCCACACTAACCAGTACTATGATTAAACTCTCTCTCTCCCTCCCTCCCTCCACAACACCTACCACACACTGCTGTGCATCAAGCAAGGCCATGCAGGATTAAGGCCTATGTAGAAATACCAGTGGTGTTTTCTCAGAGTGATATTTGCATATTAGCACATTCAGGATTCTAGAGGCACCATCTATTGGTAAATGCTCAGAGATTACATTGGTTTCTTTGCAATATGGATTAATAGCAAGCTCTGCAAAAAAAGAATGTCCTTTGTAGATCATCATTCACACTGGTTTGTTTTTAATAGATTCTGAGTGTCCTTGTGCTCCAAATTTGCGCGAATTTGGTGCTTCAAACTTCCTTTCTAGTCATTCTGTTAATAAAGGGAAACTTTTTTTTTTAGATATTTAATAAGATTTTTTTTCAAATCAGTACAAAAAATTTAAATACAAAAATTATTTGCTATTGACATATCTCATACATATTCTGGAAACTCACCAAAGTCACCAGTGTCTGGTAAACTGTCCATTGCCACCAACATTCCATAAAATATCTGAGATCACGCACCGCACTACAGTCATTGCAGTGCTGTGTTGGTAATACACTGCATTAAACTCTGTATTTAAATAATGGTCATGCCAGTTAAATCTTTTTTTTTTTTTTTTCCTGCATGGAAGTACCTTGTTCATTTTGAATTAAACTGGGTTGCATTAGTCAAGACATAGAAGGTGTGTTCAGCCTACTTTTAAACTAATGCAATAGTGTGATGTGCCACACTGAAAAGGGAAACACATAAAAGTACAGTATTAAGATATTTTTAAATTAATCTCAGTAATTAATTTTTTGCTGTGAGATTAGCACCATTGTTGAACAGACAGTACCTTGTAAAAATGTTGCTTCCCCCACATACGCACACATTTGATGCCTACGTATGCTCATATACAAACCTAGGCAATTGGTAACAAAACATAAATAAAAAGAACTGGAAATCAGTTATTAAATGAAATTGTTCTCAGATGAGTGATAGAGTTTAAGGCCAGTAGGGACCATTAGATTATCTAGTCTGACCTCCTGTATATCAGAGGCCCCCAACACCTCTCAGCACCCCCACACAATGGAAATAAGACAAAAGTAAAAGAGTTTGCTTGATCCTTATTACAGATTAAAATTATTGGACAATCTCAAACCAGTTTATTTATTATTTAGCAAACAGCAAGTGCCACTTTTGCTGTATGTTCATTAATAAGCTAATTTTGGCTGAATCCCAGAACAAGCGCATTCTCTTAAAAGCCAAACAGAATGCAGTTTCTTAGCAAAGGTATGGGAAACTGCGTGTCTTTATACTGCACTGACGTTCATTGGCCAAAATGCTACGTTATTTTAATAATTTGGCATAACATATCTAAAGTCATTAGACTAAAACCATATCTCAGGTCTACCATGTCTACCTTCTGCTTTGTAAATATATATGGAGGCTTCTTGAATGCTGTGGTATTAGGGGTTGATCTATTGCCCCCTGAAGTTGATGGTAGTTTTCCTTTTGATTCCAATGGCTGTTTGGATAAAGCCCTCAGCTAGCAGTGAATTAAAATTCTCTTGTGCTAACATTCTTTTCCATCTTAAGTGTTTTACTAGAAGAAACTATTCTGTGATACTGTATGTGGGGAAAATAAGGATTTCAGCTAAGAGAATCTTTGCTTATGGTGCAGGGTTAGATAAAACCTGCTTTTAAAAAAAATTACTCAAACTTTATATATATATAATATATATATATATAATCAGATCATTTCATACTGACACATTCTATTTATTTTAAGTTATCTTTTCACCTTGCTCTTTAGATCAATGTTCAGTTAAATAGGCAACAGGAGTGAGTGATGTATGCAAGATTTGACCCTTAATACTGCGTTATTGTGAATGAAACGAAGTAAGTATGGTATCACAGAAATATATAATGTACAGCTAATATGTTCCCATTGGATACAGAACAACTGTTATGAACCTGATACACATCATTAAATATGTTCACCACACCATTTTTATAACAAGCTGTGCATAATGTGAAACTTTGTGTTTCATTTGTTGTACAAAAGGGATCTAAAACTGTCAGTAAATGCATCTTTCAATGGTATAAAAGTTTGAAGCAGAGGAAAAGAGTTGTGATTTTGTCTGGGGGTTTTGTTTGTTTTGTTTTGTTTTTGTTTTTACATAGGATACAATAAATATCCTGAGAAAGATGAGTGAACATATTGCCCAGCATAGAGTCCCGCTGCCTGTTCAGATGGCATCTGAATATAAACTTTGTCTCCAGGCATCAGCTGAATGACGGTGCTTCCAGAAGCTTGGTCCAGGAAACCCTTTTTATATTCATCGTATGTATACATCAGTGGCTCATTGTTCTTGTACAAAGCTACCCAGACGCTGGCCCCTTTACAGTGAACATGGTAGGCAAAGTAGTAAATCCCAGGGATCTCACAGGTGAAGATACCAGTCAGTGGGTTATAGTTCTGCCTGCCATTGTAGAGAAGCTTGTCAAATTTCACAGGCACCCCTACCCGTGGGAAGGGTGTGGTGAGTTCTGCTGTGAATGCAGGCATTTCGTAGACAGCACCACCATGCTTGCCTTTCTTGCCCATATAGCCAGGTGGGGTCTTCACTCCATCGATGCCAGGCCCCATCTCTGGCAAATATTGTCCAATGGCCGGTGGGGTGGGTGGGATTATTACTGGAGGACCAGGTGGACCTGGAGGCCCTGGAGGACCCTGGAGACCCGGCTGGCCAGGTGGACCAAGTGCCCCAGGTTTTCCTGGTGGTCCTTGCAGCCCTGAAACACCAGGTTTCCCTACTCCTGGAAAGCCTGGTGGACCAGGTACACCTGGTTCTCCTTTAGGTCCTGGAAGTCCAGGTGGTCCGATTGGGCCACTGGGTCCTGCGATACCTGGGATTCCAGATGGACCTTGATGGCCTTGATCACCAGGGATTCCAGGTTCCCCTTTTGGTCCTAATTGCCCAGGAACACCAGGCAGGCCTGGCAAACCTTTGTGACCAGCTTCTCCCTTTGGCCCCATTGGACCAGGTAGTCCTCTAAGACCTGGGGGTCCTACTTCCCCAGGAAAACCTGGCTTTCCTGGGAAACCTTGTAGGCCAGGCTCACCTTTTGGACCAATAGGTCCTTGAGGCCCTACAGGTCCACCTTCTCCTTTTGGTCCTGGGAAACCAACAGCACCAGATGGCCCCATTACTCCTGGTAATCCTGGTTGACCTGGCTCCCCGGGAGGCCCACCCATGCCAGGAGGACCCATGTGCCCTTTCTCACCTTTAGGCCCCAGTGCTCCAGGGAAACCACCCATGCCACGATCACCTTTAGGCCCAGGAAATCCTGGTTTCCCAATTCCTGGTAGGCCCGGTGGCCCTGGTAAACCCGGCAAGCCTTGTTCCCCCTTTCCACCTGGGAATCCAGGCTGGCCTGGGATTCCATCTTGACCTGGTTTTCCAACACCTGGAAGGCCAGGTGGACCTTGAATCCCAGGTGCCCCAAGAAGACCTTGTGGCCCTTGTTCACCTGGAAGTCCTGGTTTACCTATAGGTCCCTGTGGTCCTGGAAACCCAATCATTCCTGGTTTGCCTATCCCTGGGAGTCCAACTGGACCTGGAGGGCCAGGTAGCCCAGGTGGACCTTTTAACCCTGGTAAACCTGGAATCCCAATGCCTTTTTCTCCTTTAGGCCCTTGAAGCCCTGGGAGTCCTGGTGGTCCTTTCATTCCTGGTTCACCCTTTACTCCTTGTTGTCCTGGTAATCCTTGAACACCTGGTTTTCCTATTCCAGGCAGTCCAGGAGGCCCTAGTGGTCCCTGTGGCCCTGGTATTCCCATAGGTCCAATCTCTCCCTTTGGTCCCATCTCACCTCTTGACCCAGGGAGCCCCATTGCTCCTGGTTTTCCAGGCATTCCAGGCATACCTGGTTTGCCTATTCCTGGATATCCTTGTGGACCTGGTTTTCCTTTGGCTCCTGGCACTCCATGACCTGGTAATCCTGGGGTCCCTGGTGGCCCTCTTGGTCCAGGCTCACCAGGGGGACCTTGCTCACCTCTCAAACTGGCTAATGGAATTTCTGTTTTTAAGAAAAGAGAGAGATGAACCATAATTTTACCTTTATTGGAAATCATGTATGCAGTTTAAATAGCTTGGTCTCATTTAGATATTGCTTGGATTTGTGGTAGATACACTAGGTACTACCATCTCGTGGCCCCAGTTGTTGATTAGCATTAAGCATAGCACTTTTATTGTTCTGAATGATGTCACGCACCCCAAATTTCACTTTATTCATAGTTTAAGTGAAATAATTATTTTCCCCTCAAAATCTTCCCTTCATTTTTATGTAAAAGCTATCCACACCTTAAGTCAATTTTCCACATATATGGGCCAACTTTCAAGTCTGTGATGAAATGCAAAAAAACCTTTAAATTTTGAGTAGCTCTTTATTTTCTATAAATATGTCACCCTTCTAGTTGATGACTTACGATGACTGAGTTTACACTTAAATGTTTTGCTGGTATAGCTATACCATTGTAACTATCTTGACAAATCTCTTCCAGTGGAAATGCAGCTTATACCAGCAAAAAAGTGCTTTTCCTGGGATAGCGTTTCCTTGTTTGATAAGCAAAACAAGCTAAATAGCCAAACACACTTTTATGCCACTTTTATGCGAGATTTCTTAAGTCTATGCATTTTTAGTAAGTCAATGTATTTCAGCATTGATGACAGCCGGCTATATACAAAAATTTATAGTGAGATGTTAAGAATTGAACTTAACCAATGAAAACCAGAAAAAGGTATTTACCAATGTGATATCTTCAGCATTATCCTTAAATCTGGCATTCTTAATCTTTTCTACCCCATTAACCCTAAATCACCCATTTTTCCCTCGCATGGCCCCATATCTCCATTCTTTTTTGTCTCTGAACATTGTGCCCTTTCGTTTTAAAAGATCTAAACTGATTTGATACACAATAATTTAATAATCTGTATTGGCTCAATGCATCAAACTAGTCCGGGCTAGACTGTAGCTTGGCCACAGCCCTGTGTATGAGGAAATATGTAGCAACGCAGGGAAGGAATTGTACCTTTGGGAGGCACAATTCCTGCCCTGCTTCTCCCTTGTTTCAGAAGTGAGTGCTGGGTGTTAGTGATTTGTTGACGTATATCAGCAGCAAACGATAACACCCTGTGCATCTGCTCAGCTGGTCTGGCTGGTGCTTTGGGGAGGGTGACGTCAAAACTCTGCCCCCTCCCCACTCACTCATGTGTGTGGGTAAGAGGGAAACAGTATGTGCACAGCCCATGTAGGAACATAAAGGGAGTTCTTAATCCCCCTTAATTCCCTGCACAGGCACACAGAGCAAGGGACAATCTAGCCCAGGGGTAGGCAACCTTTCAGAAGTGATGTGCCGAGTCTTCATTTATTCACTCTAATATAAGGTTTTGCGTGCCAGTAATACATTTTAACGTTTTTAGAAGGTCTCTCTCTGTATGTCTATATTATATAACTAAACTATTGTTGTATGTAAAGTAAACAAAGTTTTCAAAATGTTTAAGAAGCTTCATTTAAAATTAAATTAAAATGCTGATCTTACACCGCCAGCCTGCTTAGCCCGCTGCCAGCCTGGGGTTCTGTTCACCTAGGCCAGCAGCGGGCTGAGCGGGGCCTGCAGCTAGGACGCTGGCTGGCAAGGGGCCAGCAGCCGGGACCCCAGACCTGGGGGGGTGTTCAGGGGTCAGGGCAGAGGGCTGGGGGTGTGCGGGGGGTTCAGGGCAGAAGGCTGGGTGTGTGGGGGGGTTCAGGGGTTAGGGCAGAGGGCTGGAGATGGGGGGTTCAGGGGTCAGCAGAGGGCAGTAGGGGTGTGGGGGGGTTCAGGAGTCAGGGCAGAGGGATGGGGGCTGTGGGGGTGCAGGGCAGAGGGCTGGGCGGTGTGGGAGTGCAGGACAGAGGTGCTCGGCTCACGGAGGTGCTCCCAGCCCCCTGCCCCGAGCGGCTCACGGCAGGGGGATGGAAGGGATATGCCCTGTTCCACCCCCTTCCCCAAGGCCCTGACCCTACCTCTTCTCTGCCTCTATGGAGCAGCGCAGACGCTGCCACTCCTCCCCCACCCTGGGGCCATCAGCTGATTGGCGCAGGGAAGGAGAGGAGGAGGGGCAGGAAAGCACCACGCTGGGGAAAGAAGTAGGGAAGGGGGAAGCTTGGCTGCCGCAGGACCAAGCTTCTGCCTCCTGCCCCTGCAGGGGAGAGCGGTGGGGGGGTGGGGGGGCTGAGTGGGGCTGGGGGACGGGACTGCAGCAGGCAGCAGCGTGCCAGTCAAAATTGGCTTGCGTGCAGTGTTTGGCCGACCCCTGATCTAGCCCATAGCATTTATATAGCACTTAACATCTTCAAAGCACTGTACAAACACTAAGTGCTTTTACAGTAGATAAGTTTTACTTCCATTTTACAGATGCAGACCTACCCATACTTCAAGTTTTCCCTGTGGACTGCAGGTTTTCAGACCTTTCTATATAGGTCTGCAGGGAAACGATACCAGGCTAGAGAAATTCCCTGCTGATTAGCTGCCCTCCTCCATTAACCCTTGTGACAGGATAGCTTGCCCTGTGGGCTGGAGGACCTGGGGATAAACCAACCTGATTACAGAGTGAACCCCACCTGAGGGGAATCAGGCACTTCCCCATAAAGAGCAGAAGGTGACTGCAGTAATAGAATGAGAGCCAGGCTTAAGTGGTGATAAAACTCAGCTGGGAAAAGCTCTGGAGGGTGAGCTAGGCAGAAAGCCCAGGGATTAAGGCCAGCTCTCCAGGCAGGAAGGACTGGGAGGAGACCCTGATTAAGCAGGGAAGAGATGGATCACCAAGAGGAGACCTTAAAAGGCTGGATAGGAAGTGGCCAAGAGAAAACTGCAACTCAGATAAAGGAGCGGACCTAGTTGTTCAGCGCAGGGTGCTGGGCTGGAAGCTAGAGTACAGGGTGGGACTGGGTTCCCTATTGGCCCAAAAGAAGTGCCCTAGAGAGGTGGAAGGATTTTTGTTTGTGATAAAGAGATTTGTTTGGGACTGTTTGGAGGACGGTGGCCCTGGGAGGGGTGGCCTTAATATGGGGACCCATCCAGAGGGCTGAGCTACTGATGGAGAAACTGCCACAGCGCTGGAGTAACTGTCAGGGCTAGCCCAGCAAGTGAGCTGTTGTGTGATGTCTGGCCACGAGGGGGCCCCTAGCAGTGTGTGACCTTGGTTACATCTACCTCTGTGGAGAAAGCAGTTATTGGGCTGCTCTCGCTATAGGCAAACTAGGCAGCTGGGGTGGCCAGGCCAAACCTGACTGAGGTTGCTGCCACACTGAGCGCCAGGTTGCAATGCTACTCACTCAAATTTGCTTCCCCCATCACCCCGCTGCCCCTGTCATGGTGGAGGGGTGGCTGGGCCACACCTGAGTGAATGACACTGTGAGCTGGTGCTTGGCCCCTCCCCACTTCTACCACAAGCAGATTTGGCCACATTCACTGGGAATGTACCCGAACATGCTCTTCTATGGCAGGAACCTGGCCAACCACTCAGGGTGCGTGCCAGGCTGTGTAAGCCCCTGGCTGCAGAAACAATGGGCAGTGATGTCTTCTGACCATTATTTATCTGCACTTAGGTACTAATTATGGTTTCTAAAATATTAACCCAGTGTTGGTCCCTGCGGATCTGAGAGGAGTGGGAGGTGGTTTCACTTTCTATGTTTACCTTTATCTTTTTTTGGCACCATCTCCTTGCCGAGCATAGGCAGTTGGGGGATTTCTTTCATGTACTGAGGCAGATGAGGGTATTCTTTTCCATATTGCATGTGTGGCACCTCCTTGCCCATGTGCTGCATTGGAATGCCTTCTTTGCCCAGTGGCATGTGAGGTACTTGTTGTCCAAGGGCCTGATATTGCGGGAGTTGGGGTGGCAGCTGCTTGATCCCATAATAGATGCCCCCTTGAATGGCTCTCACTAGCTCTAGGTAAACTGTTACAGCCACTGCCAGCAGCTGCACGGAGGCTAGCAGCGCAGCCATGACCTGCAGAAGTAAAGACAAGGGGATAATTATTGCACATAAAAACACGCAAATAATATTGTCATGCCAGAAATCCGATATCTTAGCCAAAGCCCCTTGTTCTCTGCAGCAAGCTGGACCTAAATTCTGTAGCAAGAGCTCTGGATTCTGCATCATTGGTGAAAACATTTTTAGCAGCTTCATATGCACTTATAATAGGAAGATTATGTTCGGACATAAAAATGAATAATACACTCAATACAGCAGTCCCTGTGTTTGTTTATACTAAATCCGGTTTCTTTTACACCATTGCTGCTCCCATGCTTTCAGGTTTAACTGTGCCATGGGTGTTGGTATTGTAAATGCATATCTGCACTGCAGAAGTCGTTAGGGGAGCTGGAAGTTAGAGTAACTGGATATGGGATGCCCTGGGCTTTGTCACCTGGGCAGGTGGGGGAAGCAAATTAGGATTTGTGGGATAAGCGCACTAGTTGAATTCTCTTTACTAAAATAATCAGCAGTGAAAGAGTTAACTATGCTGATTGTTTAAGTTCTCTTTGTTAATACCCCATTGAGAGGAACCAGGGTGCTTCACCCCTCACAGAGCTTTTGTATTAAGCTATCTGTGAGCTCAGGCAGACCTCATTACATTGGCTACACTCAGTCCACGTGTCTGTTTTCTTCACGATAATGGGGGCTAGAAATGTAACTTAAAAGCTCAGATTCTGGAGCCGAAATCTGCATCACAGGGTGAATTCTGTGACTACAGCGTACACAGGGCCCTGATTCTATGTCTCAGTCCTTGTTCTTAGTTATAACTGAATGTCCAACCAGCTCACTTCCCTTCTGTATTGGCTGCGTTATTGGCGGGACATAGGGATTCAGAGAACTGGGAGTTTCCTAGGGAAGAACAGATATGGGGACCAGAGTAGGGTGTGGCCGTGGATGATTTGAGGCAGTGGGAAGAGTCTCTATAGGCTATGCTTTACTGGGTATTCTAGAATTTGCGGTTGGGCTGCTAGTGTCCAAATGTACACTGCAAACTTTGGGCCTGCTTCTGTCTTCCCTTACTTCCCCCAGGCCTCAGACTCAGCTCCAGGGAATGCTTTGAACAAGGAGGTTCCCACCGCTGGTAGCGAGGTGTCAAAATAGCTCTTCACCCTCCCCCCATCACATATGTGGAAGAAAGCGGAGGCATGGCCAGGGCAGAGTACTCTGGGTATTCTTGGCTGTGGAACAGCATCTAGGAGGCCATTACAGCCAAATGAAAATTAGGAGTCCAGCTACAGCTAGCTCCTTTACTTTACACCGAGGGCTGGGTGGGCCACTGGATGGCCTGAAAATACAGAGAAGTGCAAAGGCAGCTAAAGCCAGTTTCTTTCCCTCCCTCCTTCCCCTACCACCACCTCTCTGCAAAGTGCAGTTTGGGACCAACAGAGAATTGAGGTCCTTTTTGTCTTGGTGATGACAAAGTAAAGTGTACTGAGCAAGGCACTATGTCCATAATGAGACATATTTTGGGGCAGAGCAGTTTTGCCTTCTACCTGCTCAGGCCAGGTATATATGGAGTCTACCAGCTCCTGGACGCTGTGAAGGAGGGTCCTGCCTCATATGTATGGCTGCTACCACTAAGGCCCTGCCCCCTAGAGACTGGGGTTCCCTTGGTGGAGGGACCAGACCATGTGTGGCAGGACTCTCCATCTCAAAGGGGTGAGCTCCCCAGCTCAGCCATTAGTGGGCCAGGTCAGGCCAGAGCCTGCCAGGCTCAATGTGCATTGGGCCTGGGCTTCCACCCCAACAGGAGGAGGAAGGTCAGTGGTCCTACCCTGAAGATAGATTCTTCCAATGAAGTAGGGGGCAGTGCCCCTCCCCCAGCCCAAGGAGGGAAGATGGGAGGTTGAATAGACAGGCTTCCCCAGAAGCTGAGGGAAAGTGGGAATGGCCAGACTACTCCAGGGATAAGTCCTAGGGCAGGTCAGTGAGAGCAGAAGTGGGTGTGTGTGAATAAGGGGTCTCAGTTGGGGGAGGGAAGGATAAGGGTGGTTGGAGCCGAGGGCGGTGGGTACAGTGGTGGGGTGGGAGGGCTGCAGCAGTGGCTCCTGCTGCCACCTTAAAAATTGGGCCTGCGGTTCTTGTCTCCCCCTGACCCTGAGGTGATGGAAGTGGGTAGGGAGGTTAGGGATCAATGCAACTAAAGGAGTACTGGTGGGTACTCTGCACCTGAATGTGTTAAGCCTCCTGTGGGTCGCAGGAGCCTCCCACAACACACAGGGAGCAGGTCCAGCAGTGAAGTGGTTGTGCACTCCACCAGCTGCTCTGAACCCCTTCTCCAGGCCCTTCAGGCCCTCCCATGTCAGGGAGGGTGTAAGGAAAGTGGGACAAAGGCAACCGGACCAGCCACAGGGTAGGGAGACCTGGGGAGCAAAAGGAACCTAGGGAAGGATCAACCTGGGGCTGGGTTGCTCCTACTAGCTTCAGCCCCAAGCTCCTTAATTAGGATTAAATTGCTGGTACTAAATATATAAAACCCCAATTCAGTTGTTCATCCCTATTTAGCAAAACATTTGAGCACATGCTTAAGTCCCATTGACTTCAATGCAATTTTAGCACTTATTTAAATGCTTTGCTGAGTTGGGGCCTTAGGCTGTGATCTTGCACCCCTGAAGTCAGTGGTTGAGCTTCCATGATACCTCATGGAAAGCCTTGGAAAACCTTCAGTTGAGAGAGAGTGTTTTTGCCTCACTTTTTTTCTTATGGGATTTTATTAAGTCTTTTATCTACTTTGTGTAACATCATCCCTGGTTTTGTGGGATCTCAGCCATATGCACGGCAACCATTTATGAAATCAGAAGCAGAATTTCAATTTTTAGGTATGAATTTTGTACAATTCAGAAAAACGACAGTTTGCGCAGCTAACTAACGAAAGGGAGTTGCTCCATGTTTTCTTAATGAAAAGGTTTTTCCTTGAAAGATGGCCTCTTCAAAATTAAATTTTCACTAAAATTGTCAACATTGTTAAACTTTTTGTTTTTGTGAAAAATGTTGCCTTTTAATTTTTAAAATATTTTTATTGAATGTTTTGGTAAACAAAATTCTGATCACTTTCATAATGTTTTCTATAGCTTTAATTTTCTTTTAAAAATAATGAAACTTTTTGATAAAGCTATACATCGGTCCATTTGTATTTTTTTTTTAATTTTATTTCGAAGGATTGAAAATTGCTTGTGAAACTAGGTGGGGTTTGTTCCCCCTCTTCCCCCCCCAGTTTTTGACCAACTCTGTAAATAAGACCTTTTTATTCCATTACCCATTCTAAGAGTTTAGTGTTTGTCTCACACTCTCTTCTTTTTGAGAATATAGTGGGGAAATCAAAAACAACAAAAATAAGGATTAGGGTCTCAGAGGTCATGGGTCTTTTTCTGTTCACTTTTGGATTGGATCAAGGGTTGTTGTGTCAAGCCCTCTTTGGCTAACCCTTCCAAAGGAAGAATGGGCAGATATTGTATAGCAAGAAAGGTAGGCAGCAGCTAAACCAAGTCTATCCTGCCTGTGGCTCTCTTTTCTTTAATGATGCAATACCCCTAACTTTTTATTAGTTAGTTTAATTTTCAGCGGATCTTATTTTTGCATTCTTTGTTTTTGCTGCTTTGGGTAACTCACAATACTAAGTTGCTGGTATCTGTGCACATAGTAACAGTGTTCTTATAGCGTAGTCCTTTGTAGAGCTCTGTGTATTTTTTTTAAAGTATCCTCTCCTTTTCAGAAATGGGGAAACTGAGGCATGGAAAGTTGAAGTGACTTGCCCAAAGTCACCCAGTAGGTCAATGTACTAATGACCTATTCCTTTTTTTAAATTAAAAAAAAGATGCACCATTTCAGTGTTGGTATGTCTCTTGCACCTTCTCCTCTCATCCTTCCCACTCACCCCCCCGCCACACACACATGAAGCACATACAGGCGAAGTATGTCTCATCCCCCTTCCGTGACTCAATCACAAGAGGATAACAGACCACTGCGGCTGAAACTAGTGAAATTATTTATTCAGTTTGAGTAGTAGAGTTTTGTACTGAAGCTCCGGGGTTGATTTACTCACCATTCACATTGGGGTCATTACGTTTACTTCCCCCCAACACACCTTTTTTCCCCCTTCTATTGGACTCCATGGACCTGATCCAAAGCCCAATGAAATCAATAGAAAGATTCACCCAGAGACTTCAACAGGACCCATGACCTCTGAGACCCTAATCCTTATTTTTGTTGTTTTTGATTTCCCCACTATATTCTCAATATCCCATTTTGGTCCCTTTACTAACTCTTAGTGGTAATTAGCATACAGCTTTGACAACAACTAGATGAGGGGGAGGGGTGAACCTGTCTCAATGGGAAGGTGAAAGTCCCTCTCACTAAACATAACTTTTGTGTCCAACTTTCCCCACTTCCATCTCAAACCAAATATATTATCTGTATAAAAAGCAAAGTGATGCCCTGGCTTTGAAGGCACTGGCTAACTTGTGACTGACATTAAAAATTGGAATATGGGGGGCTTGGAGAACGGAGTAGTTAAATGGAAGCCTTGCCAACAACAAAAAATGACCATCTTGTTGGGAAATGGGGGGGGGGTAGTAGGTAAAATTCCTTTGGGTTTAATTTTTCTCTTGCAATGCACTGCTTTTGTGGTTTTCTTACAAGATGTGACTACTGTGTGCAGGTGAGAGGGATAGCAAATGAAGAGTAGACTGTATGGACAATAAAATACTTTTAACCCTCAACCCTAAGACTTTTTTTTTTTTTTTTTAATTGACCTCTATCTTTGCCAAACCTAATCCAATTCACCTGCAATTTCACAGACAAAGTATACCAGGATGGAAAGTCTGAGGCAAATCAGATGAAGCATATGGGAGATAAGAAGGATCCAAAAAATTAGGTGATCTCACACAATTTTTTTTTTTTTTGGCTCATCGGAACTCCAAAACAGTGTGGCTTAGAAACTTTGTCTTGGTACTCCCAAGTTTCACCTAATTTAAAAACGACTTGCTAACAAAATCAGACATAAGCATACAATAGTGTCACAGAATGCTTTTACTGAAAAATTGCTCACTTCTTCATTTTTACCATATAATTATAAAATCAACTGGAATATAAATATGGTACTTTACAGTTCAGTGTATACTAAATGACTTGTTTATACTGCTCTATAGTCTGTATGACATTTTAGTTTGTACTGGCTTCACTCGTGCTTTTTATGTAGACTGTTCTAAAACTAGGCCTCTGCGTACTCCCAGGAGTACCACCACTACTTTAACCTAGCTGTGTAAAGAATGCATAGGGTTACCATATTTTGAGTGTCCAAAAGGAGGACACTCCACGGGGCCCCGGCCCAGCCCCGCCCACGCCCCCACCCCAACTCCGCCCCTTCCCCAAAGTCCCCACCCCAACTCCGCCCCCTCCCCTGCTTCCCACGAACATTTGATTCGCGGGACGCCTGAAGCAGGTAAGGAGGGTGGGGGGAGGAGGTGCGGCCCAGCCTGGCCTCCCCGGCCTCTCCAGCCTGGGTTGGCTCGGGCACCCCCGGCCCGCCCAGCACTGCCAGTCCCCGGCCCGGCCCCCAGCTCAGCCGGCCCGACCCCCGGCTCAGCATTGCCGGCCAGGCCCCCGGCCCAGCCCCCGGCTCGGCACTGCTGGCCCCCTGGCTCGGCACCACCAACCACCGGCCCGGCCCTGGCCCAGCACCGCCGGCCCCGCATGTCCCGATTTTCCCGGACATGTCCGGCTTTTTGGGATTTCCCCCCGGACGGGGATTTGGAGCCCAAAAAGCTGGACACGTCCGGGAAAATCCGGACGTATGGTAACCCTAAGAATGCATGGAAGTACTGAAATTCATTCATGTGAGACTTGTGATGTGAAACCATTTATATGTGGTCTGTCTGGTGAGACTTTACTGTTAGAATGGAAACTGTGTTCAATTTCATCAGTCTTCTACTGAGATGTGACTTCCCTGCAACAGATATTTGTTTGAGAGAGACAATATGCAGCTAAATCTGAGAATCTCTGTGGGGTATTCAGTTTGACACTAGCTTTATACTGGCTTACTCTAACTTGCAATCACTGTCTGTGACACAGTGAAATAACAGCCTGGACAGGCTAATTTTAATTTTTCAGTAATAAAGAGTTGAAGAGGAACAATGTGGTGGGGCCCGATCCCTTTCTCTTTGAAGTCAATGGGTGTTTTGTGATGGACTTTTCAGTCCAAAGAGGATGAGAACTTTGTGGGTTGGAGCCCATCCTGCAAACTCTTATTTCTATGAATAGTTCCACTAAAGACAATAAACCTACTCACATGAGTAAGGGGTTTGCAAGCTTAGCCCTGGATTTTCATCTTTGGGAGGTCATACTGGTTATTGGAAATCCCATTGGTGGTCCACTTCCTTTATTTTTTTCCAGACAAAGCTCCTATTGATGTCCATGAGAATTTACCCAGTAGAAGGGCATCAGAATTAGGCCCTTAATTTATATTGGGTGGGAAAGAAGAGGTCATGGCAAACTGGGTTTGACATTAAATGTGTAATCCTGCCTCAAACTACTCCCTTTGACTTCAATGAGAGTGTTTTTCCCCCCCTCCAAGGGGAAAAGAAATACAAAAACCCATCAACCTGAAATACGTCAACTGATCAAAGTGTGGTGCTGTCTGCCTGTGCATCAGCATAGAACCGTTGTTCTGGCAAGCTGCCTAAACGCAGCAAGCAGCAGTTGGTGCATTCATCTACAGCCAGTTAGAAAACACTTTCATTGTTGTTTGTTACTCTTCACATTCAAAGGAAAATATACAAAAGTCAAGAAATCAACCACCACAAAAATCACTGAATAAATATGGGGGCAGGGAAAGGGGGGTAAAAAGAACAAATTAAATAATCAAAAGAAAACCATCATAAACCAATACTGAGTCCTGTAAATCATAACTAGCCAAGTTTTTAGATTGTACTTGTCCATTTTAAGAACCTAAGGAACATCAACAATCTACTTTCTATGTCTCCTCTTACTGCTTTAAATATATATGCTTTTAGCCAATCTTGATTGAATCAGAATATTTTGTGATGTGATGACAGATGACCTCTGCAGAGATCCTAAGTGGAGAAATTAATAGCTGGAAGAGGTTTAAAGGCTGAGTCAACAGTCGAGCAATTAACACTTGACAAACCAGGCCACCACACCCAGAAGCCTCAAGATCAAAAAATCTCTGGAAGAAAAACAATACTATTCTTTGTGCTGCACACCCCCCATGGCTTTGTTGCAGAGTGACTGCAGATACACGTACCCATAGCAGTTAAATCTAATCTAGCCCTTTCAACCTTGGCAGTATTGCTTTAACAATTATTTGGGGGCAGGGGTGGGTCCTCCAGAAGCAGCAAATAGAAAGCCACACAGGACTCTCAAGTACTTTTATGTGATCTTAGGTTGAAACCATTTATTGTTCTCTGTGACTCCCTATTACAATCCCATGGTGTTATGGGTCGCCTCCTTGTCATAAAATTTTGTCTCGCTCACTAATTTCTGAAACTGGCAAAACATAATACTGTCTGTTCATTTTCTCACTTCGATGGTGCACACAACGTGTTTTCTTACTTCTTGCCTTCCTGCTGCTTTACAGCCTTTTCTTTTAATAAAAGCAAAAGGTCTTGGAGATGAATTGGTGCCACCTACAGTATTTCCGTTTGCTGTGCTTTGATGATTCTGTCAAAAAAGGCAGCTTCTGTTTCTCTTATTTTTCTTTATGTTCTAACTTTACAACTCCTCAGAAACCCAAAGTCCCCAGCCGAGAGATACGTAAACAGTGTTTTAAAAAATAAAAAGTCTGTAAAATATTTTTCTTGAAAGTACCTCTCGTCTTTCAGACAATTTTTATTGGAAGGATATTTCCATTGGAAAGGAAGATTCCTGCCTTGTGCATACTTTCTCTACCTTAAGTCAAATATTAGAAGGAAGTGTCTCAATTCAGAAGACAAAACATGCTTTAGCAGCCCATCCAGATGGAAAATAGAGTAGGGAGGTTTAAATCTATTTCTCATCATTTTGTTGGGTTTTTTATTTTTACATTTTAATTCCTTTTTGTGGCATTTTGTTTGTTCACTTTAACCATGGTAGGATGTCCTCTTCTTTTTACAGAACATTGTTAAACACAGATGAGCTAGCTTTCTTAATTCTGAACAGAGTAGATATTATTTTCCATGCTATCTTTCTCCAAATAAATTAATGTCTTAATTTATGCTGCATATTTGTGTAGGGTTTTTTGTTTCAAAACTAAGTTTTGACAAATGCTTCTACACCTCATTTAATCTAGCTAATCTATGTACCAAATCAACAGCTGGTGTAAATTGAAAGTCAGTGGTTTATGTCAATTGACATCCCATGAAGATCTGGCTCCGTGTGTGGACCCCATCAAAGGAGTATCTGTATAATTTCTATAATGTCACCATTGCTGAATTACATTCATTTTGATACATCATCAAATATATCACCATTGCACTCCTTTATCATATCTCCCCGCTCCTCCCGTATAGACCCCTTCTGGAAATACCGCCTGAGTTTTGTATTTCTATTTGGCACAGCATTGAATGAGAACCATTTCTTTAGTATGCACTCGACTGATTAACGAGAAGGAACAGCATTTATTAGCGTTTATTTTCTTTTTTATTACCATAGCACCTAGGAGCCCTAGTCATCTAGCCTCATTGTGCTAGGTGCTGTACAAACCCAGAACGAAAAATTATCCCTGCCCCAATGATCTGACAATTTGTTAGTTGTGAAATGTTTCCTAAAAGACTCCATGCCCCATTGTCTATCAGCTGAGAGATGCCTTTTTCCTTTTGTCATCGGATATTATTTTAAAGACTTTCTCATGAGGTCCGGAAGCAAATATTGTTCTTAAATCTTCTTCATAACTATCTGACTGATTTTTTTGACTGGTGTTAATTGCATCATTCTGTGCCTCTTTAATAATGGCTGACTTTATAAATTTCGGAGGAATACAGCCAATGCACTTAGTCATTGGAGGCTACATTCATCCCTGAAGTCTTTGTAGTTACACCACTCCTGCTTAACATCAAAGACTGAAGATAGTGGCTAGAGCAGGCCTTAAACAAATCAACAGAAAATCTGTCAGGCGCAAGTGTTTCACCCAAGAAGAAATATTTAATCGTCTTATTTAACAGGTGTGTTACTGTAGCACTTTAGAAGTCCTAGTCATTGATTATTCTTCAACCTTGGAAGAAACTCCAGTGTTTTCTTTTGCAGGGGGACACCCAAAGTGGGTTGAGACTAGTTTATTAATTAGGTAAAGAGACTTAGTCAAATCTCAAATATTAACAGGCTTCATATGTTTTTTGTTGGTATAACTATAGCGCCTACGAGCCCTTGTCATGGACCAGGACCCCATTGTGCTAGGCGCTGTACAGGGGCGGCTCTATGTATTTTGCCACCCCAAGCATGGCAGTCAGGCAGCCTTCGGCGGCACGCCTGCAGGAGGTCCGCTGGTAACGTGGATTCGGCGGCATGCCTGCGGAAGGTCCGCCGATCTCGCGCCTTCAGCGTAACGGCTGCCGAATTGCCGCTGAAGCCGCGGGACCAGCAGACCTCCCGCAGGCATGCCGCCCTAGGCTGTCTCACTGCCGCCCTCACAGCAACCGGCAGGCCGCTCCCCGCGGCTTGCCACCCCAGGTACGCGCTTGCTGCGCTGGTGCCTGGAGCTGTCCCTGGCGCTGTACAAACATAACACAGAGACAATCCTAGGGATCCCTAATGAATGTTACAGAGGATCTACTTTACCAGGCTAAGGAAACAGATAGGTTACAGGGTACACTTACTGTCCCAATAGACCACATTTTCCTGATCTCTCTCTCTCTCTCTCCCCGCCCCCCCTTTTTTTTAAGGATCCTGTCATACTCCCATTGAAACCTGTGACAAAATTCCAATTGACTTCAACAGGAGAAAAATCAGGCTTTTAGGATACTTACACATGTGTAACTTTACATGTGAGTAGTCCCATTGAAGTTAACTGATACGACTAAAGTTTATTGTGACTGTAAGCATCTGCAGGTTTGGGCCTCTCAGAAGGCTTAAAAGGGACTGCAGCAGTCTTGTACTGGCCCTGAACAAAGGGTGAATTTCAGTCCAAAGGAAGATGTGCCAACAAAAAAATTACGTTTAAGAATTGAGAGAAAGGTAGTGTAGAGGAATTAACAGAGATTGCAGAGCTTTAACAGTTCTCTGCTTAGAATCAAGCTGCAATTTCACTTTTCCGCTCACTGGCTTAAGCTAAGAGTGACTGCTTTGGCCAACAACTGAGAACCTTCATCGTCTGTGGGATTGTACGCAGTCCATGTGTGTGGCTAGTAATATTGTTTCCAATGTAGGTTGTTGCTAAACTGGATGCAATAAACATCAACCTATACCGGTAGGGCATCAAAAAGGCAACATTTAAGAGCGGAAATGAGGCAAACTCATGATTGTTTTCAGTTGTCTTATTTAAACAAATGCAATATCCCTCTAGGAGCGTGTTATTTATTTTATTTTTTTAAAGTGTTGCATTAGGAGAAAAATACAAAGTTCTAGCCTGGGGCAGTGCCACTATGCTCTATAATTTAGACTTGAAAGGATTAGATTAAATTATTAATATTAGATTAATATTGATAATAGAGGAATTATTTATCTATTAACTGATTGAAAAAAGGTCAGCATCGTAATCATAATACGAGAGAGAGAAAGTTTAAAAACATAATATTTTGCAGTTGCAGACAGCTTTGTGTCTCGTCTATTCAGACAAGTCTTTGGGGCAGGGACTCTCTCTTACTATGTGTTTGAACAAGGGCACCTGGAGCTCAGTTGGGATTGGTGGGTCCTATGATAGTAATAATGAGGCTAAACTAGCCATAAGACACTAATGGGGAGAGGACAAAAGAGGAAGTTTAGGAATAAGACAGGGCCTCCGTCAGCATCTGTCACATCAGACTGGCTAACTACACAACTTATTCGTAAGAACAACCAGGATGGAGGTTTGCTTGAAGACACTTATACAATTTCAGATCAACTTATATAATTATAAAATATATATATATATATATATATATTACACCCACTGTACTTCAGCATCCCAAATCAACCTTCTAGAGTTGTTTCCATTCTACCCCGATGCACTCCTGTCCTTGTGTTTCTTCCCATTTCACCACTTTGCTCTTTATGACAAAAAGCTGCGTCTTGTCTTTTTATTTTTTTTTAACCCTTTTAGCTTTTATTTAGTTTCTTTCCTGATGCAAAGACTCTCAATAGCAGTCAGTTGCAAATTATTTACTTTTTGATATTTAGCAAAAATGGTGGTGAGGTGTTGCAATGTATTTGGGTTGGAATGAACCCTTATCATGATGAAATATGACTTTGTGAAATAAATGATCTTAATCCTCAAAAGAGAGTATGCCAAGTCATCCAGGGTAACTTGAGATTTTTGGGCTATTTTTCCTCCCAGTATTAAACAACACTGGGTCAATGTAGTATTGACATTGTAGTCATAAAATATTTTCACCTGAAAGTCACATGGTATATACATAGGGGGTTTTATTCATGTGTGTTTTATCTTGGGCATGCAAAATTGATTAACACAATGTTGTTGTAGAGTTTTCCTGGCTATTTTTTCTTGGCTCATTCCAGACATTTGGCTGAAGAAAGATAGACCAAAATTTTCAACTAAGTTTAACATTCGCTGAAGCCTCCTGTCACCATCTAGCTCTGGAAATTCTCTCAGCAAAGTTCAGGTAGAATACAGAACCAGAAATAGACATGGGGGGAATTGATATGGTAGTGGGTATAGCCTTAAAACACTTGTTTGCCAATATCATTGAGGGCCAAAATGGAAGGCTCTCATTTGTTCTCTGGGAGTCAAAAAACAAAATAATTATGGAAATGGCCCCTTTTGAGTGAAGGTTTGGCTTGAGTCTTACTGGATCTGATCCAATTTCTACCTCTGGTGTTAATTCAAAATTTATCCACAACTTAGTTAACTTGGGGTGAAATTCATCCCTATACGGAAGACCAACACAACTTCTATGCATCACCCAAATACCACTGGCCTGCTGGAGTGAATCTCAGCCTTCAAAGAGTCACTTCTTTGTTCTGTTAAAATTAGTGATTAAAAATCCCATTGACTTCAGTGGGGCCAGGTTTTGATCCTCTGTACGAATATCCATTCTTGAGGGGTGGGGTGGTGGCAGAATCTATAAAATAGCCAGACTATTACATTAAAAGCACATATGCACATCTAAGTTTTGACTATTGTTTTCTAAGAAACTCATGAGAAAACATGCATATGGATCCCATTTTCTGCAGAAGTTTGCTTGTTTTAAGCATTCAAGAAATCAATTGATCATACTTCAAAGGACTTTTTAGCTGGAAGTGGGAATGTAAACGTTCTGTTCATATCTTCACCGCATCTCAGTCAATGCTATCGGCCAACCCACTTCATACCTGAGGAAAAGACTACTTCTCTTTTGGCCTGCTAAGGAGCTCTGCTGGCCAAGCGTCAGCTCTGCAATCAGGCCTATAAATCTCAGAGATTTGTGCTTTGGAATTTCTCTTGCCCTTTGGATGAGGAAATGAGGGGGCTGCAGAGCTCCACCAGTACATAGGAAGCTCATTCAGTTTTATTCTCTAACACTGTTATACTTTTTTCCCATTTACACATTAATACAAATAAGCAGACACACATGGCTTTGGTATTTTGAGCAGTTTAATAATTATATCATCAGTTTCACCAGATAACATGACGTGGATAAGCTAGAATTTAGCCCTTTTTATAATTTAACCAAAGCAATCATGTACATTGTGGGGTTTGGCTATATGCTTTATTGTGCTTGATCTTTACCCAGCCGCAAAGAGTGGTGCGAGAAGACACGGCAGGATTCAGTGTTCTAAATGTGTTTTGTGTTAAACTCATCACAAGAGGCTTAAATTTTAACCATCAGTTGGAGCCTTTACTTTTGGTAATGTACTTTTAGTCAATTAAACGGGCCCTGAAGTGAATGCATTTGGAAAGAAGCATCTTTGGTGCCATGTTCTTTTCACGTTGATACTGTGTAGTTGAGCGTCAAGAAAAACCGAGCACAGCCTTCTCCTTTGAAGGTTACTAAGCTTTAAAATGTACATCTATGACTTTGCCTGACTGCCCCCTGCCAGAGCGCACACATTAGAAATGGGTGGAGGTGACAGCATCCAGATCCAGAAAAGCTGAAGCTCGTTACTTGAGATATAATCTAAACTTCAACAGCTGCTATCTCTGAATTCAGATACAGCACTCTGAACTGAAATGCCACAAATGTTGTTAGCTTTCCATTCTCTTAAGACTTCACTATTCTTCATTCTCTTCACTAGTGTTTTTGGAGATGGAAGGGGGGGAGGGATGGGCGAGAGAATAAGATTGTGGCCCAGTCACACATTGGCCTATGAGTGAAATGTAGTTTAGCCTTGTGCTCAGGACACTGCCTCTGAGAGGAGAGAAGACAACTGGTTGACTTGCCACTGAACCCCTAAGCACAGAGTGAGACCTCAAGAAAGTACCACAGGAGGATTTTATCAAACATCTGTGCACACTCTATCAGTGACAAGTTAAACAATGGATTAACCATTCTAGCTTCAAGGATCCAGCAAGATACAGACACACCAGTGATGCAATGAAAAACATCGCATGCAATTTGAGATTAATTTTTTTTACTTCTCTGTTCTAGAACAATCGTGTAAGAACGCAGTTGAGGAGGTACAATGTCAGCTGGAACTTATTTGATGTTTCTTCTTAGTCAGGCTGCCTGATCTCCTGCATACCTCTCCTGCTCCAGATAGAGTCTATATGGTCAGACTTACCTCCTTCCTGGGGCCTGGGCTATTGATAACTCAGGTTTAGGATTACATTCAATTACAGGATCTCACAGTCAAAGGCTCATGGGGCCTGTACTTCCCTGCGAATGACGTCATGCTCCTCCTTGAGACTCAGGAAGAGAGGCTGCCCTGCCATCCCTTTCCCAAAGACCATGAAAATTGGGTCAATACTAAACCCGCTTTGCAACTCCCTAGGGAAAGAAAAATTGCGGGCTTCTCAACAGATATATTGTCAGATATATTGCAGGGCCTGCCTGGCAGTACTTTTAGGTGCTTGCTTTTATCTGTTGTGAGGAAAGACTGGTCAGGGTACTAGCCTAGGACTTGGGAAACCTAGATTCACTTCTTCACTCTGTCACAGACTCCCTTGATGACTTTTTGCACAAGTCACTTACACTCTCTCTGCCTCAGTTCTCTGTCTGCAAAATGGGGGTAATAGCACTGCCCTATCTCAGCGGGGAGTTGAGGATAAAAACATTACAGATTGTGAGGTACTCTGATATTATGGTTGTAGGGGCCATACAAGTACTTAGGTATCTAATCTGTCTTTTCTATCTCTACCATGCTCCTGACCATGGAGGCTGTTTTATTATTAAGGTTGTAATTTAGTCATGGAGGTCACGGAATCAGTGACTTCCAAAGACCTCCGTGACTTCAACCAGGACCAGCAGGGAGCTGCAGGGGCCCCTGCCGTCAGCAGAGGCTGGAAGGCGCATTGCCACCACAGGTGGCAGGGGGGAGCCGCGCAGCTTCCCGCCACCGCGGGCAGCAGGAGGGATCCCAGCAGCTTGGAGCCACCAGCGGAGGGGGACCCTGGAGCTCCCAGCCCCCCCTTTTTCCCCCTCCCTCCCCCTGCCGCCCAGGCTACCCATTTTATCATGGGTATTTTTAGTAAAAATCACGGACAGGTCACAGGCTTCTGTGAATTTTTCATTATTGCCCGTGACCTGTCCGTGACTTTTTTACTAAAAATATCCATGACAAAAACTTAGCCTTAATTATTATACAGAGAAGAGAAACTGGTGTGAGTAATAAACACCTCAAAATGCTGTGTTTCCTCTCTTAGATTTCTCAGTTGAGACCTTCCATAGATGACAAAGTCCCCATGAACTTCCAGCCTTTTAAGCAAAAATGCACACTGAGCAAAAACCAATCAATCTTGTTGACTAGGCATTTTCACTCAGGTTCTTCTCAGGTTTATGAAAACACAAGAGACTAAAATACATTTGTTAGGAAGATGAGCACTTCAGACAAACAATATTTATGAAGCCTGGAAGGGAATGAGAACTGTAAAGTCCCCCATGCAGGTTGTCTAAATAAAATCAGATGGATCTGTCTTTAGGGAAACCTATATTGGATCTGTTTTTTCTCATGCTAGGTACTGTATTTACTCCACTGTTTGGATTTGGTCTCTCTGTGTATATCGTAATATCTAAAACCATGTGCTTGTATCATTTATTCCACTTTATTTAGATACTTTGTTCATTCAAATAAGAAACTGGTGTCCATTATGGTAATTAGATACTATATTACTTTTTCTATTCTTGGTGCTAGGGCCAACAGAAAACTACTCTATCAACTTAGTTTAAACTCCAATATAATCACACTCCCACACCTTTAATAACAATATTGCTTTGTAATCCTCATGACTGTTTGGCTTCCCAGTCTAGGACACTGTGAAAAGATGGAATAATACTTCACAACTAATGGAATGCATTTCTTTGTCATGACATTACAGTTAATCCTGAACTGGATCAGTATTGTGTGTGTTGGAGCAACCTCAACTTGGCTTAGCATTGAAAGGCTTGTATAAGACACCTCTTAACTCCAATTTAAAAACTACCAGAACAACTTCTTGTCTTTTTCAGTAGAAATGTGCCAATCAGGATTTTTTTTTTTTCCTTTTCTTTTCCTTTCCAGAAACAGTCAATTCCTAGAAAAATGTGCAGTTCTATTAGAAGAAAAAAATAAAAGTATAATAGTAATAGTGAAATTTCACCAGGATCTCAACTCCTATAAGTCAGAGTCAGAAAATAGCTATAGAGTCTGATTCTTGTCTGAGTGGTGTAAATGAAAAGAAACTCTATTGATGTCAATGGAACTATGTCTGTGTAAAAACTAACATAAGAATGGCCATACTGTGTCAGACCAATGGTCCATGCAATATCCTGTCTTCCAACAGTGGCCAGTGCCAGATGCTTCAGAGGGAATGAACAGAACAGGGCAATTATTGAGTGATCTATTTAGTCCACTACCAGCTTCTGGTAGTCAGAGGCTTAGGGACACCCAGAGCATTTGGTTGCATCCCTGACTATTTTGGATAATAGATATTGATGGACCTATCCTCCGCGAACCTATCCACCTCTTTTCTGAACCTCGTTATATTTTTACCCTTCACAACACCTCCCGGCAAACAAGTTCCATGAGTTGACTGTGTATCGTGTGAAGAAATACTTCCTTTTGTTTGTTTTAAAACTGCTCCTTATTAATTTCATCCGGTGACCCTTAATTCTTGTGTTCTGTGAAATAACACTTCCCTATTCACTTTCTTCGCACCAATCACGATTTTCTAGATGTGTATCATATCTCCCCTTAGTCGTCTCTTTTCTAAGATAAACAGTCTCAGCCCACGTCTACACTACAAACTTATGTTGGTATAACTGTCGCTCATGGGTGTGGAAAATCCATACCTCCGAGCGACACAGTTATACCGACCGAACTCTCTGTAGACAACGCTATGTCGATGGGAGAGCTTCACCTTCACACGAGGCAGTAGCTATGTTAAAAGGTGGAGTTCCTGTGCCAATGGGAGAAGCTCTCCTGTCTGCGTAGTGTTTTAACTAAGCACCACAGCTATGTAGCTGCACCAGTGTCGTTGTGCCATTGCAGCACTGTAAGTGTAGACAAGCCCAGAGTCTTTTAATCTCTCCTCATATGACAGCTGTTCCATACCCCTAATCATTTTTGTTGCCCTTTTCTGTCCCTTTTCCAATTCTAATATAACTTTTTTTGAGTGGGTGTCAAGAACTGCATGCGGTATTCAAGATGCGGGTTTACCATGGATTTATGTAGTGGCACTATGATATTTTCTGTTTTATTATCTATCCCTTTCCTAATGGTTCTTAATGGTGTAACTGAAAGGCTGATCGGGCCCATTGTTTGACGTTATCTAGCCCATCCATTTGGGGAACAATTCTGGATTGTTCCCTATGGTACTTTTTTTTTTTTTTTAAGTGTGGTGGCGAGTCTGGATTTAAATGTTTCAAGGGATGAGGCTTCCATCACAACTCAGATTTGTCTGGCGGGAATTATTCCACTGTTCCTTTAAAAATGTGTGAAATGGTCTTTAGGGGGAGTGAGTTAAACTTTATTTTTAAACACAGAAGAGCCTGACATACAGTAACAAGTACAATTCTGCTGTGGAAAAGGGTGGGAGATGGGATTTGGCTACAATGTGCAGGGAGGCCACATCTTTTGCACACACTGACATTCTGCTGCAAGTAGGTTTGCTGCGCTCCAGCATGCAGGAGGCCGGAGAATGGATTCTGCAGTCTCTGTGGCTACAGCAATACAATGTTATTTCTTTCCTCTCCACCCCTGCCCTTCCGGAGAGTGGCCAGTCTCCTGCGTTATAGGGCTGTGAGGCTGCTGTATTGGCTGTGGATTAGTTGTGCTGCCACTCTGTAGTTTGGGAAAGGATTCCTTCCACCCACAAGTATCCGGGGGTAGCCATGTTAGTCTGTATGCACAAAAAACAAGGAGTCCAGTGACTCCTTAAAGACTAACAGATTTATTTGGGCATAAGCTTTCAGAATTATAGAAATTCTCACTCCATGCATCTGAAGAAGTGAGGTTTTTACCCATGAAAGCTTATGCCCAAATAAATCTGTTAGTCTTTAAGGTGCCACTGGACTCCTTGTTGTTACTGATCCCTGTGGGTGGAAGAACAAGGGCTGTGCACTGGTTCTAGTCTTTGGCCCTATATGATTAACAATTTGATAGCACTACTATATGAAACAACTGCTAAAATGCACAAAAATCCTCTTCCTGGTAACAATGGAATAGAAATCTTAAGGAAACCGTTTTTTATTCCTGTAGACAAGTCAGTGAATGGACTGAACAGAGACATTGGGTTTATGGTTTATTACAACAACCCACTAACTCCCTCTTTTTGTCATGACTGCAAGGGTGTTAATGGACCACTCCACCTTGAATGGTCCCATAATATGTGCTAACTACTTATGCTAAACAATCTGTTCCATCTTGCATTTTTGCTGTGATGGCAGGAGTCGATTCTCAGGCCTAAAGAAGAGCTGCTGTATGTAAACTGGAAAGCTTGTCTCTCACCAACAGAAGTTGGTCCAATCAAAGATATTATCCTCACCCACCTTGTCTGTGTTTGAATGGTTCTAATTTAAACACAGTTCACTTGATGGTAACAAAGTCACATGCTGCTTTATATCTAATCTCACAGTAAATGCTCTATGCCGGGCAGTTTAGGGACAAACCACTACATTAGTCAATATTATTTATGTCACACTTATTTGGAGTTATTAGCTTCCTTGCTGCAGCCTCTTTTTTTTTTTTTTTTTTAGACAGGCAAGTTTTAAAAAAAGTCAAATCCAATCTTTTAATTTTGCAGATGCAAATGAGGTCATACAGTCATCTTAACTGTTGGAGTGAATCTACAGCTGTGAGAGTTCATCCTCACTTGTAACCCCCTTTCCCCCACAAACACAAACAAACAAACAAACAAGTCCATTTTCAGGACAATTTAAAAATCAGGCCCATTGAACTGCAAATATTGTGGAAGTTTATTTGGAAACATGTTGATTATCTCTGCATTTATTTAAAATGTGGCAGGTATTGTGGGAAGATGGTGGCAGATTCAAATTTATATGGAGTGATTTTTTTGGATCAATATTAGGAAAAAGATTATATTCTCCTGGGATTGCTGTTGGAAATACACAAGAGGTTAACTGAACTAGCCACTAGGTGGCACCAGTGATCTATTCAAATACACCAATGTCAGATTTTTAACTAACATGGGAAATATTTGATATCAAATACATCTTATGGCAAGTGTATTGGTGATACTAATTTTCTTCCTAACATTTGTTGGGGCACAATTGCATTATGATAGATTGTGGGAGCCAGAAGCAGTAACTCCCCTGATGACAAGATAGTTGTATCTTGAAAACTTAGCATCCCTTTGATAGCAGAAATCTTTGACCCTGAATAAGGTTTAAGAAACAAATATTTCAGTCTGCTCCATAGTTTGTTGCAGACATTTTTAATCTGTGGAAGTGAACAGAGCAGGCCCCACTGGACTTCTGCATTAACAATGCTCCTCTCTTCCTTTTTTCCCCAGTTTCATTTATTTTAACATCTGTTTTGTTTTGCTCAGTCTATTTTGTTTAGGCAAAATGGCAAGACATAATTTCTTTCAGAAGTGGTCATGTTTCAATCATGTTGGAAATCAAAATTGTAGACCACAGTAGCTGTGAGCCACTATTGCTCGGAGCATGGTCTAACCCACACATCTTTCTCTGCTTCTTGCTAGAGATGGCTCAAAGCCCAACCTGTGAAATTTAACCCTTTCAAATTTAGTGCAGAACGGATTATTTGAAATCTGTCAATCCGGTTCCTATCCATATTGAGTCATGCCTCAGAAGAGCATTTGTCCTTATAAGATTTAAACCCCCCAAGTGATGGAAAGCTTGAGACTTTTGGTTTTGTTGTGTATGAGCCCTGATTTGACCTCACATCCTGTAAGGAGAGTGTGTACGCTCCCTACCCTCTCCTACCTTGGCAAGGTTACACACTATCCTGATCTCCGAGACATGTTCTGCTCCATAACAACATGTATTTTAGTTCAGGTTACTCTGCTGTTAAACCTAGAGGCAAGGTCCTCCCTATCTAGCTAAAGAGTGAGGAGAAAGGGGAAATAACAGGAAAAGGGACTGTTAAGACAGGAATACCTGGAGAGGGTTTCTGTCCTTATCTGTACACCATTAATGAGTAAGTGGGCAGCTAAGTACTGTGGTCTAGAGCCAGCCTGAGCAGACACTTGATCCTAGGTACAGTGAGAGAGAGCAGGGGGAAGAAAGTCAAGTGCCAGATAAGTCACAAAGGGATTATTTTTCCTAATTATTTTATCCCACACAGGGCTTTTTTCTGTTTACCATTCCTTTTGACAAACAGATGATTGTACCTCCCCAAAGTGCAGCATGACCCAGTTCATGGACTATTTTGATCCCAGTTTTTCTGACTGGAAATTTCCTGAGGGCCTGGATAGACTCACTTTTGTTCCTTGCAGCAAGAACCCCAAACTAACAAAGAGCTGCTGCTGCTGTGGTAGTCCCATTCCTCTGAGCGACCATAGCTGGGCAGTCACCATGCTGCCTGGCACAATTTGAACACAGACCTGAGCCCAACTTAATCCTGATACAGACCCAAATGTGTGTGTGTGTCTCTCTCTCTCTCTCTCTAATTAATACCTGGTACTCTGGACTGAGGCTTTTGGGGAAATCTCTCCAGTGAGGGTTTGGAGTTAGTAACCATTGGTGGAATAAATGGAACCAGGGCATCTAGAAACCATGACATGTAATTGAAAAATAGCTTCTACAGCTGCCCTTTGCTTTCTCCATCCTCTTGGCAGTTCTAATGGCTTAGGCTGGAGTGAGTTGGAGCAATAAATAAATCTTCTCCCTGGTCTGTATTCACCTAGAGCCAAAGCAAGACAAGGGGATGTGCTACAGATGAAGAGTAACCAAGTCAGAAAAAGAGAGCGATTTAGTTTCTCCTCATGAAAATGTCTTTAAACATATTCAATTTTCCCTCTGTTTCAATTTCCCTCACACTAGAGCAGTAGCACACAAATACACAGCTCCTCCCTCTGACTGAGCACTAAGGATCAGATTTTCAAAGGAATGAAGATACCTAAAGCTGCAAATAGGTGCCTCCTGGGATTTTCAAAAGCACCATTGGGAGTTAGGCACATATAAAAATCCCAGGAGGCACCTAAGCAAGCTAAGCACCTGTCTACATCTTTAGGAACTTGAATAAATTTGAAAATCTGGCCTTAAGTGTAATGTTGACGGACTACATCATGCTACAACTGTATGTTCATTTTTAGATAGACAAAAGTTACGATGTATGTGAGAATGAAAACATGAAGGGAAAGGCTCTTCATAAGATGAAATGATCCCCCTCACAAAGATTCAGCTTACACCAGGTACCTACCGTCTCTTATCTTTATTATTTGCCCTAGTAAAAACTTTAGAGGCATCTGAGTGTTGCAATTCAGTTCCAGGGCAAGCCCATCCTCAGTGATGGCTTATCTGGAGGTATCTTATTGTTGTCTCTGGGACTACTGCTTCAGTGGTCCTGAAATAATCTATCCAGCAGCATTGTATTTCATAATTCCTAAGAGGACAAAGACTGTTCTAGGAAGTTCTGAAGATATATCCCTCATTCCATTTGGTGGAAATCTGGTAGATTCCAAAAGCAAAAATTAGCTCACTGTCGGTGCTTTATGAAGCAGAGCTAAACCACTCCTAAAGGAGATGGTGAAATAACCTGTAGTGAGGAGAACGAACCCCACAGGAGACAAGAAAATCTCCTCGCTTCAGTTCAAACAGTGTGTGGCAGGAATGTCCTATACAAGTATTTGACATTTTAGCGGGGCTAGCCATTATTACCTGTGGGCAGTGAACATTTTGGTACCCTCCCCACACCTGCCGCAAGTGCAGTACTGTGTTTACAACAGTAAAAGTGCAGGCAGCTTGCATTAACTGAAATAGGGCAAGCCCCATTTGTATAAAGGAAAACTTCATGCTTTATCCTGCCGCAGCTTCCTCAGTATTTTTCATATGGCATTTAATAGTGGAGTATCCTCAAGTAAGTTTTGCATGCCAAACTCGGATTTTTCTCATGTTCTTTTAGACTGAGTAGAGATATCAAGTTTAGCGTTTAGGAAACTGTGTCTATGTAGCTTCCTTACATTCTTAATTTGTATAGAGAACAAAGACTCACCACCAAGAATGCCTGAATTCCTGGTGACCTTTCACTGCAAACTGTGAACTTTGCTCACTAAACTCAAGGTATATTTAGGCTTCATCATACCGGCTGCAAGACAGTCACTCTTCTTTCCCTTTCTAGATCATTACTTATTAGTGACAGCTTCCCAAACACAATGAAGGGTGGGAGAACTTGTCTGAGTAAATTCCAAAATCTATTCCAGCTTTTGCAGGCTCAAAACTGTAACCTTCACATTGAGCTTTTTCAAAAATAGCTGTCACGCAGACAAAGCGGCATGAGTTATACCAGCAGTACCTCTGATGTAACATATATGGCAGTATCTTAATGGAATTCTCCAAAACGTGGTAAAATACTACAGTTATTTCTCAGTTAAAACTTGATTCATTTCAGCATCTCTATCCAGCATTCATTCGCTCATGTTAAATCACTGAAAAGGATGCTGAAGAGAACCTGTTGAAGTCAATGGGAGTTTCAACTAAGTAAAGAAAGCAGGATTTGGTTTAGTGGTAACACTATTACGAACTGTGATTGTTAGTGTAGAATATTGCAGGGTTTTGTTTCCTCTTGTCTAAAGGATACATTTAAACATTTGTATGTTTGTCATGTTAGTATTTTCAAAGCAGCTGCATTGTATTTGAGTTTAGTGCTCAGAAAGTTTAGCTGTGTAAGAAATATTGTGGCTGCATGTCAATTTAATATCCTAATAGGTTCAAATACTAATATCGGTATCAGTATAAGTTGCGTATCTCTTGAGTGCTTCTGTAATTTTAATCAGTTGGCAAGCACTGACAATCTTCTCAGCACTGTATAAGACACAGGTATTAAGACGGTTTCTGCCTCTGAAAGCTTACCGTCTGGAAAACAGGAACAGAAAGCTAAGATTTCCTAGGAGACTCAGCTGCATAGCAAATATATTTATCTGTAACAGATACACTATGATCTCACCGAAAGCTCTTTCATAAGGAATAATTAGTTGGATACATTTTAGTGAATTATGGGCTTTGGGGAGAAGAAGTTGCACTTAAAGTGTTATCCTTCCTTGGTCATAGTAGCTATGGAAAAAGCATATGCAGTACAAACTCCTAATTGTACTGCTGTTACTGAATGACCTGTTAACAAACCATACACTTCAAAGCACCCAAAAGCTAGGGTGACCAGGTGTCCGGTTTTCAACCAGAACACCCAGTTGAAAAGGGATCCTGGCATCTACGGTCAGCACTGCTGACCGGGTCGTTGACTGTCGGGTTAGCGCCGCCACACACTAGGGCTGGCAGGCTCCCTGCTAGCTTCTGTGCCACATGGCAGCTGGGAAGCAGCCACCATGTCCCCCCACCTCCGGCTCCTAAGCATAGGGGCAGCCACGGGGCTCTGCATGATGCCCCTGCCCCAAGAACTACTACTGTAGCTTCCATTGGCCAATTCGAGCTGCGGGGGTGGTGCCTGCGGACGGGGCAGGATGCAGGGCCACCTGGCCATGCCTCCGCATAGGAGCTGGAGGGGGGACATGGCAGCTGTTTCCCGGGAGCCATGCAGCACGGTGGCTGCTTGAGATAAGGGCCGGCTGGAGCCTGCATGCCTGATCCCATCCTGGGCTCCAACCCCCTGCCCCAGCCCTGATTCCTCTCCAATCCCCTCAGTCCCAGCACCCTCCTACACCCCAAATCCTTCCTCCCCAGCCCAGAGCTCCCTCCTGCACCCAAACCCCTCAGCCCTGGCCCCATTCCATAGCCTGCACCCCCAGCTGGAGCCCTCACCCCCTCTCACATCCCAACCCACTGCCTCAGCCTGGAGCCCTGTCCCACACTCTGAATTCCTCATTTCTGGCCCCACCCCAAAGCCCGCACCCCCAGCCGGAGCCCTCAACCCCTCCCGCACCCCAGCCCCCTTCCTTCCCTCCCCATGACCCACCTCTTTGTGAGAGCAGCAGGCAGATTTGGAGTCTCCCCAATCCCCCGCCTCCTTCCCTTAGCAGTATAACTGCACTGCTCCGCTGTCGGGGGGTGTTTTGTTTCTGCAAAGGGTGAAGAAGAGGATTTGTCCCTGTGATTTGAATCCCATCTACTGCACACTCATGAGGTGCCTTTGTATCCTCACCAAGTGGTAGCAGTCTGATGTGATGGCTGCCACAGGGTGTCTGTTTTGTGCCTTTTCCATTTGCATCCATTTTAAATGTGTTTGAGTGACCAAGAAAAAAAAAAAAAAACACATTGTGATTTATTCACAATAACCTGTGCGTTGGCTGATGAAGGAAACACATTCACCAATGAGAAAAGGGAACTGTATTTCTAAACTATTTCACAGCGCTGCTTGAATTGAGGGGGGAAAGAGACCATTTATTCCCCCTTCCTGCCCAACTTTCTTCTTTTTCTAATTCCTCTTTAATTTTCTCCCAACCAGCACCAGCGAGTGGAGTGTAAGGCTGGGATTTTCAAGAGGGACTAAGGGAGTTAAAGCAGCAAAGAGTCCTGTGGCACCTTATAGACTAACAGATGTATTGGAGCATGAGCTTTCGTGGGTGAATACCCACTTCTTCGGATGCAAGGGAGTTAAGTTTCCAACTCCTATATAAAGTCAATGAGAGTTGGACACCTGGGATAAATTGTTCAGTACTTAAGTGATTTAGGAATCAGTCTCTTTCAAAAGTGTCTAAGTCCCATTGAATGTCATGTAGCACTAATGCAGGGGTAGGCAACCTATGGCACACGTGCCGAAGGCGGCACACGAGCTGATTTTCAGTGGCACTCACACTGCCTGGGTCCTGGCCACCGGTCCGGGGGGCTCTGCATTTTAATTTAATTTTAAATGAAGCTTCTTAAACATTTTAAAAACCTTATTTACTTTACATACAACAATAGTTTAGTTATATATTATAGACTTAGAGAAAGAGACCTTCTAAAAACGTTAAAATGTATGACTGGCACGTGAAACCTTAAATTAGAGTGAATAAATGAAGACTCTGCACACCACCTCTGAAAGGTTGCCAAACCCTGCACTAGTGGATCTCAATACAGTACCAGAGCCTGAAGAAGAAAGACAGAGAAGACAGGGCAAACTAAACTTCATGAGGGTGTTGGCAAAGAAGCTGGATTTGAATGGGGATAAGGTGATGAGTATAACAGAGGGGACTGAATTGGTGAAACTTGTGCTAAGGGGCCACAGAGGGGAATTCCTTAGAAAAAGGAACCGACAGGAGGCCATAAGGATACATAAATTGCAATTGCCCTTATTCTCCACTTAAACATCTCATTCTGGGTATGTAAATTAAACCAGTTTAAGACCCCAGACACTTACAGCTACTTTCCCCATCATTCATAGTATATCTGCATTTGACCCAATATATTTTCCCTCTGCTTTGTGGATTAAATTAGAGAATGTCTGTGAAGCTAAACTCTTCATCCTGGCCATTTTTCTGATTGCCCCCCCCCCCCCATTTCCATGGCCTTTTTCAAATATTTTAATTTAAAAAAAAAAGTTATTAAAATACTGCATCCGTCTACTTAGTGACAGCTGAGTGGGGCTAACACCATATTAGAATAAAGCATAGGAAGCCAAGGCTATTTGAAACAAGTGAAATGCACACACAATTGCATTTAAAAATATTTTATTACTTAAAAAAGAACCTAAATCTCCTAGTCTAGAAATTTCTTTCAGAGGACTGATATTTTTATATATAAAACTATTATGTCAAGCATTTAAAAATGGGGATATCAAAATATTGTTTGATGCCAAGTGTTTCTTCTGAGAATCCTTTTCCTGTTTTGCATTTAAAATGACATACTAAAATAAGTGCAGGCGATTAAGGAAGATGGGTATGTTATATTTTATGAAGGAAACCCAGCAGAACTGTTTGTGGGGATATTTAGTTACAGGAAACCCACTTGCTGAGCCCCCCCTTCAGTTGAAACAATTAAAATGTTGGTTTTGGTTGGAGCTCAGAAATTTTATTGGATCCAAATGCTTTTCAATCATCTTCACCAGCTGACACCCAAGTTTGAAAATTTTCAGGACTGCCTATGAAGATAGGGCTAGGGCTTTATTTCAGGCTCTATATCTAAACATCTTGAGTTTTGGCCAGGTTTCTATCAAGATCTGAACTTTATAGCTCAGGTGTATTTCTGTACACTGGAACAGGTCAGAAAAAGGGAGGAAATGGTAGCTTTCACAATTTTTCACTAAAATTTTGAAAATGTACAATGCCATTCTACTTTATGTATGTGTTTCTGAAAAGAAAAGGCATTAATTTTGATCTTCTTAACAAGGTGCTGTAGATAAAGCATTTGACTGGAGGTTACAATAGCGGAGTTCTGTTCCCAACTCTGCCATTGACTTGTTGAGACATTGGACAAGTCACTTAAATTCTCTGTGCTTCAGTCTCCCTTTCTGTAAAATGGGGATAATGATACTCACGCATCTTTGCAAAGCATGTTGAAATTTATTGATGAAAAGAACTATGTGCTAATTATTCTTATTTTTAGCTGTCTGTGGGATTGGCTAGAAAATAACCTTTCTTTATAATGTTTTAACCAACCTCTGTAGAAATGTATAACTAGGTAATAAGAGCCCAATCCAATTCCTATCAGTGGATCTTTTCGTTGGCTTTGACTGTGTTTTGGATCAAGGTTTGAAAGCTCTAATAAATTCAATAGAAGGTTTCAAACATTCTGTAGGAAGGGTCTCCTTCTCTATTAAATTTTAGGGGTTGGATACTTCAGTTGCACCAAGCTCACAAAGCTGTGAGAAAGATCCATCTTTCTGCTCCTCCTCTTTTAGGGCTAGGTAGGACATAGGGCCACTAAGTTACACGAGTGGGATGGTCAGCAGGGACTGCTCCATTGACTGAGGATTGCACAACACTTTGGCCATGCCTCTGTGTCTGAGGAGGTGGAACAGGTGCAAAAAAGGGGTGTGTGTAACCAAGGCTGAGGATGTAACTCTATATGTTTTTAGAGTTATTTTTATAGTAAGCGGTTGGTTTCATCCCAATTAAATTCTATTGGACTTTTTCTATAAAAGATCAAAACAATCAAATGTGCTTTTTCCTCTTTTATATGGACACTCAAACATTTGAGGCATTTGCATGATTCATTCTCAACAAATGGATTTTTTTTAAATTAAATTAAATAATAATATATCTTATTAGACAACAATGATTTTTAGTTCCAAAAGTCACATTTGAGAATACATAATAGTCCTGACTCTGGATACTATGAGCTAATGTCTACTTGTAAGAAACTTTTCCATTAAAGCTCAAAATGATGTTTACCATCTACTTGCTATTACTCAGAGATATTAAACATTAGAGTGACACTGCTGTGTGATTTTTATACACAGACTCACACACACACATTATGGATATCACAAGTATATAACAATAATGATTCACTAGATTCTAAAGAGCCCTCAATCAGCCCAAGAGAAAATTACTGTGCACCTCTCTCAATAGAAAAAAATCCTTTCCCAATGAAGCCCATAACTGACCACTCCCTAGCCCTAGAAAATATTAACAGAATCCTTTAAATAAGCAGGAGAAAATGCAAAATGTTACAAAAATGTCTAACAATTACACGAAGAGCTACAAATTATATATTTTTTTTCTCACTTTGAATTTAGGAGATTTCCCTAATGGGGTATTTTCTTTAATTCTCTGGGGGCGGGGAGGGGGGGGGGGAACATACTGAGATTGACTGCAAAGAAGTTTTGTAGTGGAGAAATTTCTATTTGAAATTCAAACAGCATATGGAAAACACTTGAGTAACTTAGCAAGTCCCATGGAAGACCCAAGTGATTACTTTAAGATTACTTGAGTCTTTACCAATTGTGTTCAGGCTTAGTCATTGTGGATATGTCATTTGGAGTTTCAAAACTGGATATACTTACATTTAGATTTTTGGGAAAGGGCAGCACAGTGGATCAAAGTCACTTGTGGTTCACTTGGATTCCGTGTCTGCTTTAGGTCAGTGGAGTAAGATGTTTTGTTGATTCCAAATCAGCACCTACAAAAAGTTAGTTGTATTTTAAAACATCAGGTTAGAATTTAGACCATAATAAAGATTGGGCACTCTCAATAACAAAGTATTATCCTTTTTGCACAGACATTAAGAAACATTGACCAAGATTTTCAAATCCAAGTGGCTAAAATTAGTCTCTTAATGCCATATTTAGGCATCCAAATCAGTAGCCTGATTTTTCAAAAGTGCTCCACACCCAGTAGCTGCCATTGACTTCAGCTGGAATTGTAGGTGCTCCACACGTTTGCAATCAGACTACTGATTTTAGGTGCCTAATTATAGACTAAAGAGTCTACTAGTAGTAGGCAGTCATGTGTGAAAAACTTCATCATTGTTCTCAGGCAACCTATTTGGCTATAACTCAACACATGGATTTTGATTTTCAGGAAAGCTACTTGAGTATTGTTTCCTAAGCATTGTGTCATGGCTGTGTAGAAGCATTTTTTTTATCGTTAGATGTGAAATTATCCAGGTGCCAGTACAGAGACAGATGGCAGTATTCCATTAAACCTCATTGTCTTTTACATTCATTACCTCAATAAAAGCACATGACTCTTGTGTGTGCACTGTGCTCTGAAAAGACACTGGTTTTTTCAGAGGCTTTGAACTCTGTGTGATATGCTTGGCACCTCGCTGGGCTGAACTCGAAGTATGAGGATGCTGGACATTCAGGCCACAAGAGAATGCGAATATTATTTAACCACTGAGCTCTCCTTTAATAAAACTGAGTATGCACTGCTTCTTTTGCAGAATGCAAAAGAATTTAAGCCTGTTTTAAGATAATGGCTTACTGTCATTAGTTTTAAGACAAAAATTAATGACAGTAGGTCATCGTCACTTTTTTAATAATGTCATTGCCTCTGAAAGTCCCCTGTTAACAGTGGCAGAACACTATTCAGTGGTTCTCAAACGTTTGTACTGTGACCCCTTTCACATAGCAAGCCTCTGTGTGCGAACCCCCTCCCCCCTTATAAATTAAAACCACTTTTTTGTATATTTAACACCATTCTAAATGCTGGCAGCAAAGCGGGGTTTGGGATGGAGGCTGACAGCTCGTGACTCCACAGCTAATAACCTTGCAACCCCCTGAGGGGTCCTGACCACCAGTTTGAGAACCCCAATAGCTCTTGAATTAGATTTTGTGAATTTCTCACAAAAGCTGAGTTACCTGAAAGCTTAGATGTAAAGACTGTTGAGTGATATGTATTAGGGGTTTGACCCCAAATCCACTGAAGTCAATCAAGAGAATCCATCAACTTCAGTGAACTTTGACTCAACCTGTGGATTCAGGCTCAGTCCTGCAAATTACTGAGCATTAACTTCAGTGAAACTGCCCACGGCCTTACAGTGCAGATGCATAAGTGCTTTGCTAGACCAAGGCCAGAGAGTTCAGTACCTTGCAGGACTGAGCTCTTAAAAAGATTACAATCATGATAATTGATAATCTTTTCTTTAGTAGCTCAATTTCCATATTCCAGTTAGAGCTGCACAAGAAACTAATTTTTCCATCCCTCAAAAGTGTTTAAGATTTTGAAAAAATGTTCTCTCCCAAATCAGACTGAAAAGTTAAATCTGAAATTTTTGGCAACTGAAAATCCAAAAATGTTTTTGGTTTGTGTCATCAAAACATTTCATTTTGTTAATCTTGAAGTGTTTAATTTCAATTTTGATCTTTTTTGTTAACTATTTTTAGTCTAAATTTACTAAAATTTCAAAACAAAAAATCATCTTGACATTAGAAACCGAAATCTGAGTCTCTCTAACAAATCATTTTGAGGATCATCATGATCCCCAACCCCTGACACACCCTCTATGTTAGGGGTTGCATAGGAGTTAACTGTGGAATCTCCAGCTGTAGATACATGGCTGCTTTCCGGCCCCTTTGGGCCACCTGAGCTGAGCAAAGGGTTAGATTGCTTGCGAGAGAGAGGGCCAGATTTTAGCCACTAGCTTATTGCCTTTCCTCTGAGCACTTGTGCAGCTATGATTGCATTGCTCAATATACAGGGAGGGATAGCTGAGTGGTTTGAGTATTGGCCTGCTAAACCCAGGGTTGTGAGTTCAGCCCTTGAGGGGGCCACTTAGGGATCTGGGGCAAAAATCAGTACTTGGTCCTGCTAGTGAAGGAAGGGGGCTGGACTCCATGACCTTTCAGGGTCCCTTCCAGCTCTATGAGTAAGTATATCTCCATTTATTATTATTATTACCTTACTACTGTGTTGGAAGATTTTTCTAAGTGTTCTTTGAAAAATGTGCACAGAAAGTTAACACTGAATAGGAGATCAAACTAGCAAATGAAGAGATGTGACAAGATGTTACAAACCCCTATGACATGCATAAATCTTAAGAGAATAGCTGTGCTAAGAATAATATACTGGTACTACCCGGTTATCTGTGTTTAAAAGCTTTCTACTTTCTTAAAAGTAGAGGGAGAGAACATGGAAGAGAAGACTGTAGAGGGCAGAATCCATCATTGCGGCCCTATGCCAAGAGGTAGCAGAGACCCCGGGATGAAAGGAGCTTGAAAAAGGGGCTCACAGACATCCATTGCATCTTGCAAACAGAACAAAGGTGAGAAAAGCAAAGTCGTATTTTAAAATGGACAGAATACAATATGTGTATTTCCAATAGCCAAGGGAAGAAAGAAAAACACAAGCCAGTGTCACACCCCTTTATCCCACTCAAGGGATAGAAGATAAAACAAGGTACCGTACTTGGGCACTTAATGTGTTTCATCCCTTTGAATAGGATAAAGGGATGTGAACTGGCACCAGTTCTGTGTCATTTCTGGGTCTTAGAGATGCGTCATCTGCTCCCTGATTGCCATGTGCCTCTCAGCCTTTTTAAGAGGGTTTTTTCCCCATCTTGTATCCTGCCAAGTAGGCTTCCTCATTTGACCAGCTGAGATGCTCAATCGTTTTCAGAGTGAATCTTTGCTCATTCATTGTTTTGAGCTCCAAAGTTCAGCTCTGGAGCTAACCTTGCCCACAGTTTGCCAGGGTTTGGTCTGGGGTTTGGTTCAGCCTCTCAGAAAGGTAAAAGCCAGTCACAAATTTATATCCAAACTTTCCCAACCAAATGACCTGCTCCTGCCCCCATTCTAAACTTCCACTGATTTCTCTGAGAGCAGGCCCAGGCCCAAAATTCATGGGTGTTGGGAGCTGTTCTAGTTTGAGCCATTCTCTAATTATATTAAGTATCCTTTTATATGCATAGATGTAGGAATCAGTTTCAGGACAAAGACATCCTTCCATTTAACTTCTTTTTAAAACTGAAACATTATAATTAAATCTAAGTTATTTATGATATGAGAAAAAGCTTGTGAGGTTTTCTATTATAAGAAAATCATTGGCATTATTGGTTTAGCTCTGCCAGCTGCAGCTCATGACAACAGGATTAGGGCTTTCCTGGGTGATTCGGGACAGAGCATGGAGCATAAGCAGTGGTCTTGGTCTTGGGGGACAGAACCTTGTGACAATTCCTCTCTGGTAGACGCAAGGAGAAACCGTCATGGGCTTTCTTGGGATGTGGCGGGAATAAAAGAGCTCCTGGAGAGGAAACATCAGCACAAGACCACCTGTTTGTACTGTTTCATCTATTAGGTCTATATCTGTAGGTATGTTCTATGTAGCTGTGTAATTGGAGAAATTAGGTCATCCTGTTTTTTGTATACTGCACCTTTAAACACTAGGATCTCTCTGCCGGCTGCAGGTGGTAGCTGGGTGAGGCAGCTGACATTTTGTGTTTCAGTTTGGATTCTGAAAGTCAGAGTAGGTCACTAGCCTCTCACTGTCTCATGGAAGATAGTATGACCCCGATTCAGCTAACCACTCAATCATGTTTTACATGTTTTACAGTACTGCATGTGATTAAGTGCTTTCAGTGAATCAAGTCTACATCCTTGTTTCTTTAACCTAAAATCTAAGGGTATGTCTACACTACGAAATTAGGTCGATTTTATACAGTCAATTGCGTATGTCCACACTAAGCGCATTAAGTTGGCGGAGTGCGTCCTCACTACCATGGCTAGCATCGACTTATGGAGCGGGGCACTGTGGATAGCTATCCCACAGTTCCCGCAGTCTCCGCCGCCCTTTGGAATTCTGGGTTAAGCTCCCAATGTCTGATGGGGCAAAAACATTGTCGTGGGTGGTTTTGGGTACATGTCGTCAGTCGCCCTCCCTCCACGAAAGCAATGGCAGACAATCGTTTCACGCCTTTTTTCCTGGGTTTCCCATGCAGATGCCATACCACGGCAAGCATGGAGCCCGCTGAGCTCACCATCACTGCTGCTGTTGTGGGAAAGTCTACTGTGGGGGCTGCTGTGATCCAAGTAGCCAATGCAATCATTGACGTTCTGTTACCAAGGGTAGTGACTCTGGAAAATGTGTGGGCCTTTTTAGATTTTAGGTGCATCATATTCCTGTCCTTTGTCGCTGATGAAGAAGTCTTGCAGCCGTACATTCCAGTCTGGTCGGCGCTGCAACACTCCATAGCACTTCTGTGGTTGACACATGTAACAGCTCTAGGGCTCTTGCTCTTTTGCCTTGGCCGAGGTACCTTGCTCTACTTGGACCTCCAAGCAATCGACACAGAAGCACCTGCAGCAGCTGGCATTGCTACACAGCAGCAGCTCCTTGCCTTCACAGCAGACGGTGCGGTAGGACTGCTAACCATCATCATCCACCGCTTCCGCTGCAACTCTGCTCTCCTGCTCCGCAGCAACGAGCTCAGGGGATCTGTACTGGTCCTCCTGGGTGCTGCTGGCAGCAGATGCAGTAAGACTGGTAACCGTCCTCGTCGGACATGTAGCTTGGCCAGGGGTTCTGGGAACGTCTTCCTTGCCCAGCTCCTAGCAACTTTCAGGGCATGGTGTACAGCTCCATCACTTCCGCTGCAACTCTGCTCTCCTGCTCCCTGCGACGAGCTCGGGGATCCATTCATGAAGCCTGGACAGTAGTAAGGAGCAGTTCAACTATAGGCTGAGCAAGTGCAGAATGGTGGTAGAATGTGCCTTTGGACGTTTAAAAGCTCGCTGGCGCTGTTGGTCAGACCTCAGTGCAACCAACATTCCCATTGTTATTGCTGCTTGTTGTGTGCTCCATAATATCTGTGAGAGTAAGGGGGAGAAGTTTATGGCGGGGTGGGAGGTTGAGGCAAATCGCCTGGCATCTGATTTTGAGCAGCCAGATACCAGGGCAATTAGAAGAGCACAGCAAGGTGCGCTGCACATCAGAGAGGCTTTGAAAACCAGTTTCATGACTGGCCAGGCTTTGGTGTGACAGTTGTGTGTGTTTCTCCTTGATGCAAACCCGCTCCCTTTGTTGATTTTAATTCCCTGTAAGCCAACCATCCTCCCCCCTTTGAAATAAAGCAGCTATTGTTTTGAAACCATGCATTCTTTTTTTATTAATTAAAAAAAAACGAGATAATGGACAAGGTAGTCTGGGTGGGGTGGGGAGGAGGGAAGGACAAGGTCACATTGCTTATTGTAGCCACACTAAAAATCAAACTGTTTGAATGACAGCCTTCTGTTGCTTGGGCCATCCTCCAGAGTGGAGTGGCTGGGTGCCTGGAGCCTTCTCCCCACGTTCTTGGGCGTCTGGGTGAGGAGGCTATGGAACATGGGGAGGAGGGGAGGCGCTTATACAGTGGATATAGCGGGTGTCTGTGTTCTTGTTGGCTTTCCTGCAGCTCCAACAGATGCTTCATCATGTCCGTTTGCTTCCCCATTAGCCTCAGCATCGCATCCTGCCTCTGCTCTTCGCGCTCACTTAATTCTTTCCTGGCCTCTGCCACTGAATGCCTCCATGCATTAAGCTGTGCCCTATCAGTGTGGGAGGACTGCATGAGCTCAGAAACATGTCATTGTGAGTGCATTTTTTTTCACCTTCTAATCTGCGATAACCTCAGGGACAGAGATGATAGGGGAAGCGTAGAAACATTTTGTGCTCTACGATTCTGGGAGGACTGCATGGTCACCTGTGCTGCTGAGTTCGCCACACTGACCAAACAGGAATTGAAATTCAAAAGTTTCCAGGGCTTTTCCTGTGTACCTGGCTAGTGCATTGGAGTTCAAAGTGCTGTCCAGAGCGGTCACAATGGAGCACTCTGGGCTAGCTCCCGAAGGGCAATACCATCGATTTGCGTCTGCAGTACCCCAAATTCAACCCAGCAAAGTTGATTTTAGCACTACTCCCCTCGTCGGGGAGGAGTACAGAAGTCGATTTTAAGAGCCCTTTAGGTCGATGGAACGGGGTTGGTTGTGTGGACGCAATCATTTTTAAATCGACTTAACGTGCCTAAATTCAACCTAACCTGTAGTGTAAAAAGGCCTAAGTAATCTAGATTGAAATACCGTTCTCTCTTTTATGGGGAAAAATAGGGCCAAATGCTGTCGGATGCTTACATAACAACCCTCCCGTTGACTTCAATGGGAAATTTTTTCTGAATAAGAACTGCTGAGGAATGTAAGACTGAGCGTGAAGAAAAGCAGGAGAAAGGTGTATATATACAGCCACATTTTTCAAAAGGGGCACCATATGAAGGATTTTGTAAACTGCACCACAAAATGTGTACATCATAGAACTGGTATTTGCACTTTCAACTGCAATTTTTAATGCTGGTAGGAAGCGGATTTAAACTGAACATTATTTTTAAAGATTTTGTTATATTTAAGGGTGAGAATACACATCATCATTTGCTCTTGTTTGCATATCACATTCCTTTTTCAGTGTCTTTGCCTCCTTCACAACCTCTGAATTCCTTCCCGCTGTCATAGAAACACACAAACTTTTATGTAATTGTGAAGCTTCCCTCTAGATGCACACCAAATTCTAGGAGAAGAACACTAGAATTGCTTATGACAGATAAGTCACATTACTGTTTTGTTTTGTTTAAACCATGAGAAAAATGAGACATGAGGGGTAGAAATCAGTGCATCTCAAGATCCTTAGTGCTTCATGATCCAAAAAACATAAGTATCTATCCAGGTGCAAAACCCTCTCTTTTTTTTTTATAAAGTGAGAAATAAATATAAAGAGGTTTGTACTGAATTTGCAAATGCTGCCAGCATGCAATATTGCAATTATTGTCAAGATTTTGAGCTACTGGAACCGGAACCAGGAGTTTCAGCAACACAGAGGGAATGGCTTTTTTGCATTTTCTTCTGCAAAATATATAAAATAGAGTTGATTGTATTTGGCATGACTGCATCTGAAATGATGAGCAAAGTTTCTACCATTGACTGATTATATTAACAGAAGCAGCTAATGCCATGACTGTCACTTTTACTTAAAAAAAAAAAATAGAATTGTCCAGACAGTTACCCTAAATATATCAGATTTTTATTCTGCAAAAAGAATTCCACATATTTTGCTCTTTGAAAAGAATCATGTTAATCACCTCTTAGAGGTATTTTACTAATGCTTCATATCTGGCTTGGTTTGGCTGGATAAGGAAAGGGACCTTGCTTCCTATTTAGTGAAGAAAGAAGATAAATAGGATGGGTAACATCAGCCATTGGACTGTGCTCCTGCGTGCCATCAAACTAAAACAAGGCATTCATCGCTTCATGTAATGTGATCCAGTGATAACAATGTCTGTATTCTGAATCACCACTGCATGACCTAAATTTTCTTGCTATTTAGCATATTTCTTCTTTTTGAATGCCTACATAGAGGGGGGCCTGATCCAGCTGCATGCTGAGTGCCTGCACAACTGCAGTTCTCAAGAGGTGCCCAGCACCTTGCAGTTTGGGCCCAGATTTTGTTCAGTGTTAGAAGAAAGCTGTGAGAATTTCTTTCTAGATGAACAATGGATGTTTCGGATATGAACATGAAAGAAGAAGAATACTTTGAAGGCCCCAATTCAGCAAGGTATTTCAGCACACAGGAAATTTAAGCATGTGAGTGATCACTTTTATGTCCTTGACTTGGGACCATTCACATACTTAAAATTATGCACATGCATAAGTGCCTTGTTGAATTAGAGCAAGACCATGTTTCTCATCAGGTATTTTAAGCCAATATTAATGATTTTAGTCTGACAACACCATTATGAGATAGGTAAACATTATCTTTGTTTAAAGGTGGTGACTTGCTCCACATCACACAATGAATCAATAGCAGATCCAGCAACTGATCCAATGACTCCTAAATCCCAGTTCCTTGCTCTAACCACTACCAGATATTCTGCTTTTGCAGATCCTATGTAAAAATTTGACACTTTCTAAAATGAAGACAAGAGCAACTGTTAATAGTGGCATGTTGCCCCAGTCTGGACAGATTTATATTATGATTTTTTTTCATACTACACAGAAGAATTTAAACATATGAACGGAAAACAAAACTTATGCTAAAACAGCAAGAAGAATTAAAGATTAAAATTACAGAACTAAATGGGTAGTTTTAATGATGTAGCTCCTATAGACTTCAGTGAGTGCATTACATGAATAAAATCATAGGAATCTGTGCAATGCTTTGGAGATCTAGCTGTAAAAATCTTAACTTAAGCCAACGAAAGCAAGAAGTTCCTTTTACTACATTGTTAGTTTGCCTCACTGTCTCTGAGTAATTCCCCCTTCTTTCTCAGTTAACACAGTATTTCATCCTGATCTAAAATTCTAAGCAAAAAATATATTTCCTTTCATTTGGTTCTAGTAACTTAGAGCTAAAAATCAATAGGAGTTAGGCATCTGGGCACAATCTCACTAGATGCCAATCTGCATTTTTAGGTACCTAATACCTTTAAAAAACTGACCCTGAATTCCTTGTGATAAGGCTACTGGAGAAATCAGCAGCTGGGATGTGCGTGTGACTTGCTGACATGCAGACACAGATGTTACCTTTCCTTTAGGCAGTTGGCCTCGATAGAAATTCTGTAAAACAATTTATTCTTGTGGCACAATCTGGCTACTTACGAGATATTTACATGGAAGTGACACACAGTCACAGTACCCAAGGAGATGTTAGATGAGTTTCCAAGAGATCTTCAGAAACAATGGCTAATGGCTACGATGACCTTCCAATGCTCTCAGCCAAACAAACACAGACAGGGATAGAGCCCCACATCACCAACCCCACAATTGTATGTGAATGGCCCTAGAGTTTCAGGGGAGCACACTGAACTATGCAATTAAGGACTCAAGGTGCCAGGAAGCTTAAAAGGAGCAATTTGGTGTTGAATCTTAATTCTTCTAGGCCTTCAAAGTTAAAATTATATATCACTGCATCTCTGTGTGTGGGCACACCTGCACATAGCTGTGTGTGGTGTGTCTGTACTCAAGGCACCTAGACTGAGTTTTGTGTTTTGTAACAAAACCTGTGCCCTGGCGTGACTGTTGATTTCTTAGCTGAAATTTTCCCTAGTTCCAACTTTTAAATTGTCTAATACATTAATAGGGTTGGCTAGTGTCAGCCAGTATTGGTCACCTCTGTGAAAGGTACCTGTAAAAAGAAAGATTAGGTGTAAATGATATGGTGGGATTATTGTTGGGTTATTTTTGTATGCCTCTTTAAAACAAACAACAAGACCTTTCCATTTCCGTATTATTTGTTACATTCAACAAACCATCATTTTTTATCCCTTCTGGAAATGTATCTACTCTTGTAAGGAAAAATGTAATGAAATGCACATTTTTGATATATATTCATAAAATCAGAACACACAACTTGCAAGTATCTGTTGTAGCCAATATTTGCCGGGTCCAGGTCCTTATCCTCAACTGTAGCCAGCTCTGACTGGTACTATCCAACTCTTGTTGCTTTATTTATTTGTTATTTAAACTACCCACTCTCAGATCAAACACTTCCCTGTCATTTGTCTTAAAAGGATAAATAAGTACAAGTACTGTACTAACTGCTGGCTAGCCTATTCAAAGGAATTATTGTAAAGATCATAAATATGAATCACATACTATCTAATATTTTTACCTGGTGTTCTCGTGCAGAAAGATTCCATATTGTGTTAACTGCATAGATGATAGGATCTCTGGTTATTATTTTAGTACTGGTAGACACAAAGAAAGAAGGAAACACAAATCACATTCGCCATTGCCAATACCCAGATAACTGAATTGTTGGACAGTAACGCAGCTTTACTCACTGGCTAAAAGAGAAAGCCAGCACAGAAACATTTTGGGCATGTGGAATCTCACAGCATATAGAAGAAGTAAAGCCTAATTTTCTTTTCTGTTCTAGTCTCTAAGGCCCCGAGTTAGTAAAGTACTTAAACATATGCCTAATTTTAAATATGTGAGTAGTTCAATAGGAATACTCATTTGCTTAAAGCTAGGTATATGCCTAAATTCTTTGTTGTATCAGGACCTTAAACCCAAACTGCTGAGAATGAGCAAAACCAAGCAAATCTCAAAATATAAATTGCAGAAAATTTTAATTTTTTCATATGAAAACTGTTGATCATTACTTACACAAGAGGATGTACCGATTCTATCCACCTCTGGAGTAGGAAATCAGACAAAGATTATCTACCAGCACTCCATTTTAAAAATCATTATATTTATCCCTTTCCATCAGACAGTAAAATGTTTTGGGTTTAGAGAGTGACAAGTTCTGACAGCATATTAAAAAACACCATCCTTGTGATTAAAACCCCACTGCTGGCTGCAAAGGACAAAATCATTCACACTCTGTTAGCTACTCTTTTAAGGCAAGATGTTAAAGAGCTTCCTCCTTTATAGGTAATTAGGAGAATTTTTTCAGTACTACAATAGTGGAGATTGAATCTATCTAAGGAGTTTATATGGCACCCATCTCCACAGTATCTGCAAAAAGAACAGGAGTATTGGGGCACCTTAGAGACTAACACATTTATACTCAAATAAATGTGTTAGTCTCTAAGGTGCCACAAGTACTCCTGTTCTTTTTGCAGATACAGACTAACACAGGTGCTACTCTGAAACCATAGTATTTGAGAGCCTCACAATCTTCAATGTATTTATCTTCACAGCACCCCAGTGTAGCAGGGCAGTGCTATTATTCCCATTTTGCAGATGGGAACCTGAGGCACAGAGACTAAATAATTTACTCAATGTCACACAGGACATGTGCGGTAGAGAAGGGAATTGAAACTGGATATTCTACATCTCAGGCTAGTGCCCTACCCCTGGACCATCCGTCCTCTCTGTAGGAACATCAAACCTGGTCCCAGGTCAACAGGGCAAATACTGGAACAAGGACCATTGCTTGGGGAGGGGTAGCTCAGTGGTTTGAGCATTGGCCTGTTAAACCCAAGGTTATAAGTTCAAACCTTGAGGGGGCCATTTAGGGATCAGGGGCAAAAATTGGGGATTCGTCCTGCTTTGAGTAGGGGGTTGGACTAGATGACCTACTGAGGTCCCTTCCAACCCTGATATTCTATGCTTCAAAAGATCATAAAATATTTCAGATGGAGTGCACCTTGTGGCCACAGATTAGCCTCTTAGAGTTGGTATGGCAACTTCCACCTTTTTATGTTCTCTGTATGTATATACATCTTCTTACTATATGTTCCATTCTATGCATCTGATGAAGTGGGCTGTAGCCCACAAAAGCTTATGCTCAAATAAATTTGTTAGGGTACATCTATACTTACCTCTGGGTTTGGTGGTAAGCAATCGATCTTCTGGGATCAATTTATCGCGTCTTGTCTAGACGCGATAAATTGATCCCGGAAATGCTCGCCATCGACACCAGTACTCCTGCTCTGCGAGAGGAGTACGCGCAGTCGACGGGGGAGCCTGCCTGCCGTGTGTGGACCTGCGGTAAGTACCTTGTATTTCGAACTAAGGTACTTCGACTTCAGCTACGTTATTCACGTAGCTGAAGTTGCGTATCTTAGTTTGGACTGGGGGGTTAGTGTGGACCAGCCCTTATTCTCTAAGGTGCCCCAAGTACTCCTGTTCTTTAGACTAGCCATAGTGAGCCCTGGGGAATGTACTGAACATTCTCAAGCACTGAATTACTGTCTATTTTTAGAATCTGTAGTTAACTAATTAGAACATGCAGCACACAAGTAAAGCATTCCTTCCAAGATGGGATTTTTTTCATAATTTCAGCAACTCAAAATGATTTATTAGAGAGAGTCTCAGATTAGAATATTTAACAGGTGACTGAGCTGTAACACTATACAAAGACACATCAAAGTGTCTTTTGATGACATAGCAGCCACAAGATAAAGTATACTACAGGCTAGAAATGATAGTCCGCTCCATCTTGCATTAGTAATAGAGAAAACGATGGCCAAAGGACCGATTTTAATTAATAAAATGGTCTGGCAAAAGGAGAATGTTAAGTGATGTCTCTAAATGAAGCATTTCTTCTCAAATATTTATGCAGCCAGGGACAATTCATATACTGCAGAATACAGTAAGTTCTTTCACTCAGTTGAACTCTCACAGCCAATTTAGGAACAGAAAGAACATTGGGACAGGAGCATAACTAGCAGGCAATTATGGAAGCAATTCATGCCGTAAAAAGCCAGCAAGAGTCCAGAGCTTGATGGATCCCTGAGACAACTCTATAAAGATGTGCTAATAATAATTTGCAGGCAAATGTCTGAGTCTGCTATGGACAGGAAGCTTTTGAATCCCAAATGATAATGTTCCTAACCATTGTAATCCTCAAGCTTTTGACGGTACCAAGTGAGTGTAAAAAATATAGATTGATTTCCATAAAAAAGGTAGACTGTAAAATACTGGCAATGGTTCTGGTAGGCAGATTAGAAAAAACTCTTCTCAAGTATAATTCAGTTTAACCAAGTAGGATTCAATAAGAACAGGTTGCTATTTAATGATGCTAGACAGTTAGTGAAATTTTTAACTTGCATGACTACAAAGTAGAGTCTTACACCAGCCTCTTCTGTAGATGGTGAGAAGGGTGAGGTGGGACTACTTGTTCTTACGCACGGCAGCCAACTGAAGTTGGGTGATGGGTTCTGTGAATAGATCAAATATTCAAACTATATGTGCATGAGAGAAGTAACTGCTAGAGTTATCCCCCCTCTCATCTCTTTCAGTCTTGAAATCACATGCTATATAGGTGCTAAAAACCATTTGTAACAGCAGTTCTTGCTAGGAAACGTTGTCCCTTCCTCCCAGATAAACACCAAGCTACTATGATCCATACATTTGTCACTTCCAGACTGGATTATTGTAGGTCACTGTACCTGGAGCTGAATGTGAAGACCATGCATAGGCTGGTTCAGCTAGTACAGAATGAGGCTGCCTGCCTTCTCCCTGGCTTGGGCCATTGTGAGCATATCAGGCCCTTGCTCAAGTCTTTCCATTGGTTTCCAGTCAGTTTTCAATGCCAATTTAAGGCCTTTGCCCTACGTTTCAAAGCAATTAATGGATCAAGCCCCAGGTACATCCAATTCTGAATTTCAGTCTAGGAACCTCCTTGACAGCTCTGCTCTTGGGGGACAATACAGATTGCAAAGCCTATGACAGAGGGCATGACACCTGACGATAGAGAATTCTCCATCGAAGGGTTCCAGCAATGGGAAAATACTTTTGGAGAAGATCTGCTGAATCCAGAGTCTGACTGTCTTTAGGAAACACTGCAAAATCTTCATCTCTGTCATAAGAGACAATCATGACACTGACACCTGCTTCTACTCTATAAAATCCTACCAACTACAAAAAAAGAGGAAACTAATAAAATCTAAAATAAACAGAGTTTTGACCCCAAAAACAGAGAGAAAAGAATCCATGAAGTCCACTAGGGATGTAGCTCTTGCTATTGATTTTACATGGAAGGTGCTCAGTTATTATAGTGTAGGTGGCAATATAAAATCCTAAGATATATGAGAATTTGCCAGAATCCTTGATTACTGGGAATTAGAACAATACAAAGAACTAATGTCTGTAGTTGGAAACATTGCAGATGACCAGCCCCAATCAAATAGTCTCTCTTTCACTGAAGCTTGTTCGTGACTTTGGTTCCAAATCTAATCACAGTACAAGGTTAATTAGGAAAAGTATTAGGTCTGGCCAATGTTGAGGGGATGTTCCAATTCTCAGCGGGATAGTTGGAAGCTTAAGTGGATGCCTGAGAGGTTAAAATATTTGGCTTTGATAAAAGTGATATCAAGGACATAGTTAATTTAAACTTAAGATAAAGCTTGATGAGGGAAGATGGGTGGAACTGCAAATGTGACACTGATATCAAATAGCATTCATTAGGATGAATGCTATTCCCAGGATTCCATACCTATGAACATCTTACCCTTAAATATACCCAGTATGTCCAGATTACTTCAATAACGCATGGGAAAGAAGCCTAAATTGTTTCTGGATGTACTTGAAAGAGGTACAAACAGAGGTGAAGGGAGTTCGTGGTGGTTTGTTTTCCAAAATTTAACATATTACAATATGATTCTTTGACTCTAAAACAAGCACTTTATCAGAGAAAGATAAAAAAGCATCAGTATGGTTCCTACCAGAAAAAAAATCTTTAAAGCTTTTTCTTCATTAATTGGCCTGTAGTACAACTTCTTGCAAAGTTCAAACACTAAAAGAGCTTGGGCGTGACTAGCAGGAAAGTAATGCCTTTACTATTCCAAGTCTTCTCTATGGAATAGCTCATATTCTGAGATAAAGAAGAAAAAATGTGGGTGGACTGGAGGGGATACAGAAAGGTATTCAGTGTAGTCAGCCGAACATAGACAGCATTAGGTAGGGAGGAAGAACAGAGTTATTAGTTCAGAAGACCATCTGCACCAGATTGTCTATGTGATGTTGGGAAATCTCTTAATCTCTGTGCCTCAGTTTCCTCATCAATAAAATGGGGACAATAATATTTACCTACCTCTCAGTGGGAGGTTATGAGGCTAAATTGAGCAACATTTGGAAATGCTTTGAGATCATGGGATGGAAGTTGCTATAAAAGTCCAAACTATTTGTTAGTATTCTTACTGCTGTTCCCAGATGATTTTCTCACATCATTTGCAACACTCCAGCAAAGAAATTTACTGGATAAATCCCACTATTGGGTAGGTCCCCAAATGAGAAACTCACATACAATAGTTCTACATTAGCAGGCTTCCCTAAAAGATCCACCCATTTTAAGGCTTATTGCAGCCTGGGGCTGCATAAAATACAAAGCAATTTCAATTTATGATTCCATTATTCCAAAGCCATTGAGGACTCGATAGCTACAGGTTGGAGTGGAATGGGGCTCTCAGTCAAGCAGTGTGGAATCCCATTTGAGCAGATGTCACAAACTTTGCCTTGGACTTAAGCCTAAAGTTGATCCAGCAGAAAATAATTTTCAGTCAATTATGCACCAAGGAGAATGACAACAGTTGGAATTAAAGGCAATGACACCAGCTAAGACATGGGTGGTGAAATCCTGTCCATGTTGAAGTCAATGGGAGTTTTGCCATTGACTTCAGTGGGACCATGATTTCACCTGGGGTGGCTAATGACCATTATGGTACCTACAGGTTATAGATAGTTTATGGGACTTTCATAATATCAGGGCTACCGAAAAAGGTTTAGACCTAGATTGAGGCTCTATACCAGCAGAGGCCCTTGTCAGTAAACATGGTGCTGGAAGGCAGGAAGAAGTTGAGCAGGGAAATGTTAATTACAATTCATTGCACTGGCCTGGCTGTTCACTCCTCCACCAAGGGACCTACAGTGAGTTAGCTCCACCCACAAAGTGACCAGCACTGGCCAAAGAGAGGCTGTGGCCAGGTCAGCGGTGGATGCACTGAATCAGTCCAGCCCCTGTGGCAATATTGCCTGCTTCCCCCACCAGTTTACATTTTCCTTGTGGCTCAGGGAGCTGAAATTAGTGACTTTCTGCAGCATCTTGGGTAGTTCTAGTCCTTAATCTAAGTGGCAGGCATTTTCCTTTCATCTGAGCCAATTTGAAACTCACATCCTATGCACACCTTTGTGGAGGCAACATGTTTTTCCTTCTTCCACGTAGTGCTCCTTTGTACATTCCTGGTTCCCCCAGGAAGTGCTAAGACCATGTAATAAGAAAAGATGTTCTAGTGTTTCCCATTTAACCAGAAGCAAGAAAGATAGTAGTTGTACCATAAAACTCATCAGATTTGCAGCTCCATTTTGCAGAGCAAATTTAATTTAATTGAGGCAAACATTCAAATTTTGGATGCTTATCTCAGTTAGTCTTTGAAGCTTTTATGGTTCACACCGTCTCTATTACATGTCATTACTATCTGGTCTCTTTCTTTTCGTTTTCTTTTTCTTATTAGGGTATGATTAACACCTGAAAACCAGGTTACTAAGGTGTTCAGTGCTTGAGTTAATATTTCTATGTTGCCTGTCTCCTGACTCTTTCCAGATAATATATCATGCAACAATTATAGATGCTTGGCCAAATCACACTAGTGTGTATTATACTACAATTATAGACATTTGGCACAATTCTGAGTACATCTATATTTTAATAAATTTGCAATGGCTCCATTAACTTCAGGAGAATTAAAAAATTGATCAATCCCAATTTTTAATGTCATCCCATAATACAAGAACAGTTGGTCACTATGACATTAACGGCTGGTATAAAAATCTCTGAGGGTTTAAGTGGGATTTAAGTAAACCATTGGTCTTGATGTGAGGAAGGGAAGGAGACTCTTTCCTCTGAGGCATCATGTATCAGTCATTGCTGTAAGCAGGAGACTGTCTATGATGGCCCAGGATTCTGGTGCAGAAATGCAAATTCTATTTTCTCATGGTGCCTGATGTAGCTATTGAGCCTGATTCTCCTGTCACTTAAACTGGTGTAACTCCGTGGGATTATTTCTGATTCACCCACAGGTGAAACTGCGAGATGAAGCCAGGCCCATTATTAATTTTTTTCTTTTGCTTATTTCTCTTGACTTCTTTGTGTTTTAGCTTCATGGCTGTGTAAGTGTCAATGTTTGGTGCTTGAAGAAAATCAATAACGTTTTTTAATAAACTGCAGCATGTTGAGGGAATGCTTATGCTGATGTAATTTTTCCCAGTAAATTCCCAGGGTGCTTGTTCAAGAAGCTGGTCTGACAGATGAACTTTCACAAGCTGCAAGAATTCAGATTAGTTCTGTGCTTCCAGTTTACAGCTCACTAGCTTAACAGACAGACACATTGTGTAGAAGACCTGGGCAAGAGCCTTATGCTTATTTTGTCACAAATCACTTGGAACGAACCATAAATCCATTGCAATAAATCACCATTCCTCTCTAAAGTTGTGGGAATCATAGGAAGAAAATCAGTGAGAAAATATTTCTGAGCTGTTCCTACCTACATTCCATGCACAAGATTGTCCAGTCTCTTTAATGTAGCACAGACCCTGGCAAAGAGACAGATCCCCCCCGAGAGCAAAGCTTAGGTAGGATAGTCATGTAACAGGGGGATGTACTCCCCAACCCAGCGCTTTAGGACCCACGTAGATCCCTAACTGTAAGTGCCCCATGTTTGTACCCCAGGGTTCTCTCTTCCCTTTTGGTTTTAATGGGTGAAGTGCCCCCGAAGCCAGAAGACCAGCACAAGGGCCCTGCAGCACTCCAGTCCTATTTTGAGGGTGTTGGCACTTTGCACAGGGGTGATTTTTTGCCTTCAGACCTGATGCCTGAAATGCTTTGAGGTACCTGGGGCTTGGTGGCTGGAAGGAGGCGGCAGGCATGCCAAGGACTCACAAGCCAGCCTGTCTGCATGTAGGGAATGGGAAACTAAGGGTGCCTTAATTTCATATCATTCAGGCATTGCTAGAACGAGGCCACTGTTCTCACTTAGACTGTATTGCAGCTCAGTGTGGCTGCTTGGTTAAGATTCTCAGTGGTTCATTTAACTATGGGATGAGAATTGGATGCAGCTTCCCACTGAGCTCTATAGGAGGAGTACAGAGCCCATTTAAAACTGTAGTTATCTGGCTGTCAGGCCAATTCACATCCGTGTAGAAGAATCATCCAAATGCTGTGAAGATGCAATCAAAATGACATTGGTTTATACCCTGGTCTTTAATTTTGATGTATAACGGGTCAGAGTTTAGGAGGGATGCTTTGAATCTAATCGGAATGCAGAGGGTTTAATCTCTGTTCCGAATATAGGTGCCAGCTGGGGGTTTGATGAACACCCTCGCCTCCGCTGGGAGCTGGAGGTGCCTTGAGCTTCAGCTGCAACTATAGTGGCTTTGAGCCTTTCTACAAATCACTGTAGATGCTCTTTGACATATTTCCAGAGACGAATTTAAGGTTTCCCGTTTAAATTGGACTTGTATCAAGTATTGTTCTGGTCACACTTTGTGACATATCTTAATAAACGTTAATGGCCAGATTGTGGCTTTTAAGCACTAGCCTATGCTGGAGCAGATGTGCAGAGGCCACACCTCAGCAGGTGCCACTGGGTTAACTTTGTCCGACTCTATAAGAATTCTAGCAGGGAACTCCCAGGAAATGCAACAACAGCAGCTCCACCACTCTTTCAAGTATCAGGGGGTAGCCGTGTTAGTCTGTATCTACAAAAACAACAAGGAGTCTGGTGGCACCTTAAAGACTAACAGATTTATTTGGGCATGAGCTTTCGTGAGTAAAAACCTCACTTCTTCGGATGCATAGAGTGAAAGTTACAGATGCAGGCATTATATACTGACACATGGAGAGCAGGGAGTTACTTCACAAGTGGAGAACCAGTGTTGACAGGGCCAATTCAATCAGGGTGGATGTAGTCCACTCCCAATAATAGATGAGGAGGTGTCAATTCCAGGAGAGGAAAAGCTGCTTCTGTAGTGAGCCAGCCACTCCCAGTCCCTATTCAAGCCCAGATTAATGGTGTTGAATTTGCAAATGAATTTTAGTTCTGCTGTTTCTCTTTGAAGTCTGTTTCTGAAGTTTTTTTGTTCAATGATAGTGACTTTTAAATCTGTAATAGAATGACCAGGGAGATTGAAGTGTTCACTTACTGGCTTGTGTATGTTACCATTCCTGATGTCTGATTTGTGTCCATTTATTCTTTTGCGGAGGGACTGTCCGGTTTGGCCAATGTACATGGCAGAGGGGCATTGCTGGCACATGATGGCATATATGGCATTAGTGGATGTGCAGGTGAATGAGCCCCTGATGGTGTGGCTGATGTGGTTGGATCCTCTGATGCTGTTGCCAGAGTAGATATGGGGACAGAGTAGGCAACGAGGTTTGCTACAGGGATAGGTTCCTGGGTTGGTGTTTCTGTGGTGTGGTGTGTAGTTGCTGGTGAGTATTTGCTTCAGGTTGGGGGGTTGTCTGTAAGCAAGGACTGGCCTGCCTCCCAAGGTCTGTGAGAGTGAGGGATCATTTTCCAGGATAGGTTGTAGATCGTGGATAATGCGCTGGAGAGGTTTTAGCTGGGGGCTGTATGTGATGGCCAGTGGTGTTCTGTTATTGTCCTTGTTGGGCCTGTCCTGTAGTAGGTGATTTCTGGGTACCCGTCTTGCTCTGTCAATCTGTTTCCTCACTTCCCCAGGTGGGTATTGTAGTTTTACGAATGCTTGATAAAGATCTTGTAGGTGCATGAAGCCTGTACGCCTGTCCCACCCTTACCCGACTACTTCCCACCTCATTTCTTCTATAGTAGCTAGTGTCTGCCATAGCAGTAGCCAGGGCCTTCTCTCCTGCATCAGTATGGTGCCTGGCTGTCTGTGCAAGAGACTCCTTGTGGCTTCTCTTCCCTCAGCACACCCAGAAGGTGGGGCCAAAAAAGGAACCTTGTTTAATCCATTAAAGAAAGATGTAAAAAATAGCATTACTGCACAGTATAATTTCATTAGAACGCATTACTTTGCTGTGCAGGTAACCCAGTTAAATCATTCTACTCCTACCCGTATCTGATGTAGTCACATCACGTGTAATGATGTCCTCTATGTTTCAATAGCACACTGTTTAATTTCTCTTACTTTCCTTTTTTTCCCAAGTCTACCTCTAGATCCTGTAATACTCTTAACATATCAGAAAGTCTACCACAGTAGCTACTTTATTTAAACAACAAGACCTCTCCTTTAGTGAGGAATTAAGCAATCCTCATTGGCAGCAGTCTGGTAGGGTGCTTAATTCTGAAAAGGTTGTGCAAAACCCAGGATAAACTACTGAAAGAATGTTTTTAAAAAAAAACAAGAGCTGAAGGTTTGCTCTGTTGCAGGGTTTCAAGTAAACTTGCATTAGCCGACTTCATTGTTGAGTGACACAGAGGCAACTGTTGCCCTGTCAGCAATAGCGCCTGACACACTATTTGAAATAGTTCTCTGGTTTGTGTCAACACCTGAAAATTACACCATGTGAAAACGTTGTTCTATAAATTATTAAGGAAAATTCTATAATGTTTTACAGAAATCCCTCTTGGCAGTAGATAACTAGGGAAACTGCGCTTACACCTGTGTTTGTTAACAGTGATATTGGGCACAATTGTAACTTGCCCAATTCAAATCATGCATCAAACAGGACTTTAGAAGGTGCAAAGCAGCCATCTTTTAACAAGTGTTGACTGACTCTATTGGAGTTTCATTCAAAAGTGTTTGTTTGGGTTGGAGCTGTTAGTATCTACTGATAAAATTCTGAGATGTTTCTTTGGACTGGAATGCGTTTAACCCGGCACCAAGACTGTGGACATTTTAAAAAATAATGCCTAAAAGAAATTAGTCAGAAAACTCAGAGGACTCATGCAGTGTGGTTTATCCAGTTAGCAACTAAGACATCTGTTTTATTGCCTAATTTAATATGATCTGTTCTTCCACCTAACTCTCATAGCTGTTATGAGGCAACCATGAGGCATTATACCTAGAATAGTACAGTGAGTTCTCTCTACTAGAAATCTGAAGGTAAATTTTAGGGAGGTCATAGAGAAGCAACAGAAATGATTAAGGTGCTGAAAGAGTATTAGATCTAAATGAGAGTTTGGCTAAACAACAAATGAAATGAGGCAGGCCATGATAAATATGTGCAACTACTTAGGACAGCTAAGAATGGAACAGAATAATTGGATGGGACAAAGGGTATAATCAGTCATTAAGAAAAAGAATAGGTATGCTCAATATTATGAAAACAATTCTGACTGAGATTTATTAGACTAAAACTTCCATGGAAAATACTGGAAGTCTGATGGCTTGAGACATATAAACCTAGCAGGTAATAGCACTAGAAAGTACTGTACTTAGTTGGCAATGTACTGACCTAGATGACCTCATAACTGTTTTCCATCTCTGACATCAGTAGTTTTCACCTTTACCTTTCATGAGTAATCCTATTTATCCCAGTGAGATTACTCAAGGAGCAAGCTGTACCTATTAAGTGTGAGTAAGAGTAACAGAGTCTGGCGATTAATGATTATAAATAGCTTTAAGGCCGAGCTCAATATTATTTGGAAAAAGCTAGTTGAAAGAAGTATTAGCAGCTAACATTGCTCTCAGGATTGGGTTTAGAAACAGCTGGGGGTGGGTGTCTTTCAGGGTGGGAAACATGGTGAGGAAAAAGAGCTGTAGACACTGAAATGACTTTTCTATTCTCCATTGAAAAGATGAACCTAGCAAAGCCAATTTCATAGTAATACTGTATAGCACTTACCTAACTTTTTACGGCACTAGCTATTCCTCGCAAGATTTTGTGAGGTAGGTACTGGCGAATGTTGTTAATCCCATTTTACAATTGAGAAAACTGAGGGACACAGAGGTAGTAACTTGCTCAAAGTCTCTCAGCAAGTCAGTGGCAGTGCCAGGATTTAGGGTGGGATCCAGAAAGTTACTTAGACACCTAACTCCCAGTTTTAGGCAACACTGGAGTTCCACAAAACTCCTACCAAACCCCATAGGTGCCACCCACCCAATGACTCTTTAAGTATTGATCCACAGTGGAACAATAGTAGTTGGGTTAACTACTAACAGTCATTGGGCCAGAGAGTCAGAGTGAGAATGACTTCAGTGGGAGCTGGATCAGGCCCTAGTATTTGAAAAAATACAATGCATGTTTTGCTTTTGTAAACCATTGGTATTTATCTTCTTTATTTAATTAATTCTATAGCTTTGCTTTGCTGATGGCTATACTTTAAATAATAATTCAGTTTTTACTACCACAAGCTACATGTCAACGTTGAGTCCATCTTTACATTTAATTTCAAGTTTTAAGTAAACCCTTCTGTTTAAACCAGTTCAGTATATATGTTAAAATAGGCCACACATTCCACATTTTTCAAAGAGCCGATTTCCTTAATTGGATATGATGATCAGATTTCAATTTCCTAAAATCTTTTTTTAATTAGAAGATCTCACTAGGTAATGATGGTTTTTGACTGTGTGTTTATTTTTGGTGTTTTCTGCATGCTTAACTCCCTTGAAATCAGTCTGAATTAACCAAAAAAATCCCCAAACCTCAATTCCATCATTCAGCCAAAACTATTCAAAAACCCAAGACCACCCTTTGGGGCATATTTTTGGGGATTTATCCATGTTGTTCTTGTTTGTTTTTAAATTATGAATGTCCAATTCAACTGTTTTCTTCTGTCATCTTCAATTTTTGAACAGTATCTTAAAATATTTTTATTTCATCAGGGGTGTAAATAGCATGTTGAAAGCAAATAAATATGCCATTCATCTGTCAATGAACACCTCCCCCCCAGGGTATTAGGTCACCTCAATTTGTTTGTCTGGCCAGAGCTGGTCTCTTGTTGAGAATTTAAGCCAGCTTGATTCATCACCAAAATGTGAACCTGGAACTGACATTGATTTTGCAGATGTGCATAATAAAAATCCCTGGAGTTTTAAAATAATTGACTTCAGAGAAAAACACAAAGAATGTAAATAACATAATGAATCAAGTAGAAGCTAATCAATTACTCTCACCCCTGTTAAAATCTGTTTTCATTTGGCATCTTGTTGATTATTTTGTCTAAATAATAATTGTTACTTTTAATAAACCCACTTAACTTTCACAAATCCAGAAGATTTCTGAACTCTCTTCATGCTTATAAACAACAAAAGGAAGTGATATCATTAGATTAAGAGTTGAGAACTGGGGTGTGTGTGTATGTATGTATGTCTATCACTGCAGCAATGTTCAATTTTAGAGTTTTCAGAGGGGCAAAAACTGTAAACTGAAAACATAGTTTATCCTGGAGCAATGAATGCTGAAAATATCAAACATGTTTTGAAACAAGATTTCTATTCACTGCCCAGAGAAAGTGCTTTGCAATTGTAAATTTGGGCTCCTAGAAGTGAACAGAAAAGTAGGAGTGTAGCTGAAAAAAAGACAATGCCCTCCTTTCTTTCCTCTCCATTTATGTAGGCTGTCATCCAAAGCTGTCAAGGAATCAAATCTTCTCAGCAGAGCTTTTCCAGGTGCTCTGTCTACTGGAAGTCAACATACAGACGCATCCAGTGATACAATGGCTACAGCAGTCCCACTGAATGGTGATATTTGAATTCATTTCATTTCATTCTCTGTCCTGCGATTTAAGAATCTGACATTTAGACTGGTCACAGTGCATCTTTGGGGTGATTTATTTCTCTATCTACCCTTTTGATGGGAGTCATATTTTTTACATGCCGATAAAGACTAACTTAACTTGCTCTCTTTTCCTCTCCTGACCTGAATTGCATGACTTAAAATAGATGCTATTTTAATACTTGGCTTTCATTTAAAAACCCACCCGCTGATGCCTTATGGAAAGTTTTAAACAGTCTCTTTAGAGATAATTTGCTTGTATACAGTAGATTGTCTGTATTTCACGTCCTGCAGTTTAAATAATCAGGAAAAGCAGATTCTATAATTTTTACAATTTTAGATCTTTCAGCTTATTCATGTCTTTGCAGTGCTGTAATTACCAAAGAAATCAATTGTGATGTCACAAAAAGGAAAATTATGCCCAATTTTTAAAAGTGTTAGGTCTCCATTTTCTAATGGGGGCCTTAATGCACGCTACAGTTCTGCATTCATAATCAATTACAGGTGCAAATGATGGTATTTAGAAATCCAGGCCTACATTTTCAAAAGTGATTAATAATTTTGGGTGCCCTATTTGAAACACCTTAAAGTGTTTTCAGAAAAATCAGGGCCCTCTCAGGTGACTCAGGTTGGATCCTCAGAAATTGAGACATCCAAAATCACTCTCTTGAAAATGTAGGTCCTGATAGAGTTGCCAACTCTGAGTCTGACTGGACATTTGTGAGCACAATCAAGTAGCTAAGCATCTAAATGCTGTCACTTGATTGATTGCTAGAGCAAAAATGGAGGTTTGTGTTAATATGGCCCTGTTATTTCAAGTGAAAAATCAGTACAAGGTGAGCTTTTAAATAATAATCTGTTTTCATGTAAATATCCCTAATAATAAAAAACCATGGTGCTGGGAACACAGACAATTTATGTTACTGAGCACCAAATGGCTTCTAGCTAGAATTTTTTAATACTTTTTTTTTGAGATGTTACTAATGATGTTGGCAGGGTTTGCAATGCAGTCCACAATCAGGAAAAAACTCAAATACTTTTGTGTTGCATTATAAACTCAAAACTCAATTTAGTGGCAGGGAAAGGCACAAAAACCTTTCAAGTTAACTTGAGCTCATTTTCCAGATAATTTGTGACTGTCTGCAATTTCATATGGTCTCTTTAGAATTTTGGGGTTTGAACATGCAAATCAAATTGAAACTCAAAGGTTCTGAAACTACATGACTCCAAACTCAGGAAAAGTTTCCCATGAAACCCTATAGAGTGAGGCTCCCTGTATCAAATAGCTGTGATCAGTTGTATTTTTGTTACTAACTTTAATCAGTGCTGTTTCAAAGGGTCATTAATTACTGAGCTTAATATAAAATATAGTCTAGGTTTAAAAAAAAATCCCTGTAAACTAAAATATGTAAGGGGAGTTCTGTGGTCTTGCTAAGATGGTTCCTTAAAAAAAAAAAAAATCAGAAGATACGAATGCTAGAGAAGGGAAGGAGAGGATTCAAATCACAATTAAATGATGTACAAAAGAGAATTATTATGATACTTGTTTCTCTAGCAGCCCTTATAAAAATGTATTACCATATTCCCCAGAAATCAATCAAAACATTATATCTTAAGTTAGAAAAACTGCAATATTTGGGTGCTCACTGAAATATAATAAGGGTTGGTGATTTTTTTTTAGTCCATTTAGTGAGACAAACAAAACTTGAAGTGGTTGTTTTTTTTTTTTTTAATGGTACAGTGAACTGTGGCTTAAAAAAAAATCAATTGCATATGCATTTAAATTTATCACTCATCAGGTCAACTCAACTTAGCAACCTCAAGCTAATGCCGAATCTCTGGTTGCATCCTTTCATGCATGCAAATATTCCTTTTGTTTGTCTGTCTCAGACTGGGCTATTTCACAGCCCACACAATGGCTGCTTGTCTGCTTCATGTTTATAAACTTCTTTAATAAGATCCTAAGACCTGAACCAAAGATCTTTGGCCAAAATGTTTAAATGTCATTGCCTATAGTTAGGCACCTAAAGCAATATTTCGGTATCTATATAAGCAATATATAAAGTATCTATTTTCAGAGGTGCTGAGCACCCATAGCTCCCAGGAACTTCAGAGAGAGCTGTAGGTGCTTAGCCCCTCAGAAAAATCAGGCTACTTATTTAAGTGCCTAAATGTGGATTTAAGTGCCGTATTTTAGGGACCCAAGTTAAAATGTAGGCATTAGGGTTTGGGATTGAGCGTTGCAAAATTTTCATGGAGGTTTTAGAGGGTCTAGCATGTGAATACAGATAATATAAATTTTTAGAGTATACTAATTATTAGCAAAGATGAAACAGGCAGTAATCCATTAGACCAATTATTGCATAAAGCTAAGGGTAGTTTGCTTTTTAGTTGTTTTTATTTTAACTGGCTTTGGTGGGAGTTATGGGTGCTTTTAGGATTGAGCAGATAATCTGGAGCACAAGCATCACAAAGAGGGTCAGGCATTCAGCATGGTGGTATAATGAGTGATTTGCAGTTTCTCTCTCCCAAGCATCCTGCCTCCTAACTGTTTCTGTTTGATGATTAGAGCTGCTGTGATTAGATTGGTCCAGAGACCAGCACAAGAGGTATTTCCTTGATGTATTCATATTACCTTCCCCTTGATTGGCTATTGAAAAAAGAAAATCCCTATTTGCAGCAATTCCATGGAAACCGAAAGTAAATCATTAATGCCCAAATGTGAGTGGGGTCAATTTGTCACCAATCACATCCTGCTAAAAGCAGGATTTAAGGAGGTCAGTTTTTACAAGGTCAAGTCTGGATTAACTATTTTATGGAATAGCATTAAATAATAAGCACTGCTGTTGAATTAATATGAGCTGAATGAGATGGAAGGGAAGATTGGACTTCAGACTTAACATCTGAAATTAGCCAAAGGATCTGAGTTTTTCAACATGAAAAAGTATGAAGTATAGTTTATATGCGTGTATGTGCCATTACTGGCTTTCAGGATTCAAGCACATTCTTAACCCACAAGAGTAAGAGTAGAAAAACCTAGTGCTAGTCTCTCTTATTTCATTCTTATTTTGATATTTTCTTATATTTCCCATGGACTCTTTTTAATTGCTCTTTTTTGTATTTTCCCACAAAGTTCTCTTGCTTGCGTTAGACAAATGCAACATTCTCTTAAGTTAAAAAATTAGCAATCAGCAAGTGGGAACAACCTTTATTAAGAGTGTAAACTCTCAGGGCAGGGGTCTTGAATTCATTCTTGCATATAAAGCTTCTAGCATCACTGTACTGCCAGTATTATTATTAATCATTTAAAGAGTAGTGTTCAGTGAAAGACATTTGCCTGATATGGAGCAGGGACATAAACCGAGGTCTCCCACAGGAATGCACTAACCAGCAGGCTATATGGTATTCTAGGGTAGGTCTTGCTCAGTGTCTCCTGTTAAAATTGTTCCACTTTTTATAGACTATTTAAATAGTCATTGGCCTAGAATGAGAATGTGGCTGACTCTATAGTCCAGTAGTTAGGGCACTTTCTTTGGAGATCCAAGTTGCAGTCCCTGATCCAATTGCTATTTCTATGCAAAGTAGAACTGCTTCAACTGAGGGGTTTGAGAGAGCCAGACCTCTGAATACTCTCTAGCCTGGTAATTAGGCACTTACCTAGCATGTAGGAGACCTGTATTCAAATCTCTGCCCCCCCCTCAGATAGAGTAGGGATTTCAACCTGGGTCTCTCACATCTCATGTGAGAACTCTAACTGCTGGATGATTGGGTATAAGGGACCAGAACTACCACTGTCGTTTTTTGTGAGAAAGGGCTGACCTAGCTTAGACACCTAACTCCAGGAGAAGATTCACAGTTGTGAATCCCCAGCAAAAGGAGGCATCTCCTGGTAGGTGCCTAGTTCTTTTTGAGGGAAAGAGGTTAGGCCCAACCTCACTCCTCAGCCTTTCATATTGGCTAATTTAGTCACTGACTGCTCGACTGCTGGCTTTTGTGAATCCCATTCTTAGCTACCTAACTCTCCCCATGCACTATATAAGGAGCCGGGGCCCCTAACTCATTGCTGTGAATTCTGTTAAGTGGCAGGGCACCTAAAAGTTAAGCATTGTATCACTGAGACTAAATCCTTTTTGTGTATCTGTCCTTTAAGCTTTCTGCCTCAGTTTCCCTATGTGCAAAATGGGTATAACAATGCTTACGTGGTTACTTCACTGAAGTGTCATGAGAATTAATTAACTAATGCATACACAGCACTTTGAACATATAGATCATTTTATAAATGCTAAGTATGTTGCACATAAATACATCAACTTCACTTCAGTGGGACTGTTCAAGTGAGGGCCACTCATGAGAGTAAGGGTTGGAGGAGCAGGCCCTTACATTATATAGAATCATAGAACTGGAAGGGATCTTGAGAGGTCATCTAGTCCAGTGCCCTGCACTCAAGGCAGGACTAAGTATTATCTAGACCAGGGGTCTCAAAGTCCCAGCGTGTGGGCCATCTGTGGCCCATGAACCTTTCCACTGCAGCACACGGAGGAGAGACGCAGGCAGACACACGGCCATCAATGTCTGCTGCAGGTGCCACCCCCCCGCAGCTCCCATTGCCTGGGGGAGAGGGACAGAGATATCATCCCTAGTTGCTGGGCAGAGTCAGTCATGGAGGCAGCATCACTTTTTTCCACAATGAATATGAACAAGTCAAATACCGAACACAACTATCTGATGCACACCTTGCTGCAATCCTGAAGGTTTCAACTGCTCAGTCACTGAGGCCAAACATCAACAAACTGACAGAACGGAAGCGTTGCCAGGTGTCTGGCAAACACTAAAAACTCTCTGGCAGGCGAAGAACTGTATAAAGTTGTTTGACAGTTTTATTATTTCTAAGAAATTCAAAATAAAAAATACAATATAAACATTTTCTTTTCTGAATACCATCTTCAGTGACATTATTGGCCTGCTGGGAGGATTTGAGGACTGGCACTGGCTCTAAGGTAAATTGAGTTTGAGACCCCTGATCTAGAAGACCATCCCTGACAGGTGTTTGTCTAACCAGCTCTTTAAAATCTCCAATGACGGAGATTCTACAACCTCCCTAGGCAATTTATTCCAGTGCTTAACCACCCTGACCGTTAGGACGTTTTTCCTAATGTCCAACCTAAACCGCCCCTGCTGCAGTTTAAGTCCATTGCTTCTTGTCCTATCCTCAGAGGTTAAGAAGAACAATTTTTCTCCCTCCTCCTGATAATCTTTTATGTACTTGAAAACTGTTATTATGTCCCCTCTTAGTCTTCTCTTCTCCAGTCTAAACAAACTCAGTTTTTCCAATCTTCCCTCATAGGTCATATTTTCCAGACCTTTAATCATTTTTGTTACTCTTCTATGGACTTTCTCCAACTTGTCCACATCTTTCTTGAAATGTGGTGCCCAGAACTGAACACAATACTCCAGTTGAGGCCTAATCAGTGCAGAGTAGAGCACAAAATTACTTCTTGTGTCTTGCTTACAACACTCCTGCTAATATATCCCAGAATGATGTTCACTTTTTTGGGAACAGTTTTACACTATTAACTCATATTAGCTTGTGGTCCACTATGGCCTCCCAGATCCCTTTCTGCAGTACTCCTTCCTAGGCAGTCATTTCCCATTTTGTATGTGTGCAACTGATTGTTCCTTCCTAAGTGGAGTACTTTGCATTTCTTATTGAATTTCATCCTATTTATTTCAGACCATTTCTCCAGTTTGTCCAGATCATTTTGAAGGTTAATCCTATCCTCCAAAGCACTTGCAACCCCTCCCAGTGTGGTATTGTCCACAAACTTTATAAATGTACTCTCTATGCCATTATCTAAATCATTGATGATGATATTGAACAGAACTGGACCCAGAACTGATCCCTGTGGGACCCCACTCGTTATGCCCTTCCAGCATGACTGTGAACCACTGATAACTACTCTCTGGGAACAGTTTTCCAACCAGTTATGCACCCACCTTATTGTAGCTCCATCTAGGTTGTATTTCCCTAGATTGTTTATGAGAAGGTCATGCAAGACAGTATCAAAAGCCTTACTAAAGTCAAGATATATCACATCTACCTTCCACAAGGCTTGTTACCCTGTCATAGAAGGCTATGAGGTTAGTTTGATATGATTTGTTCTTGTCCTCAAATCCCTGCTAACTGTTACTTATCACTTTATTTTCTAGGTTTCTGCAGATTGCTTAATTATTTGCACCATTATCTTTCCGGGTACAGAAGTTAAGCTGACTGATCTGTATTCCCCGGGTTGTCCTTATTTCCCTTTTTATAGATTGGCACTATATTTGCCCTTTTCCAGTCCTCTGTTTTCCATGACTTTTTGAAGATAATCCCTAATGGCTCAGGTGTCTCCGTCCTCAGTCAGCTCCCTGAATATTCTAGGATGTATTTCATCAGGCCCTGGTGACTTGAAGACATCTAACTTGTCTAAGTAATTTTTAACTTGTTCTTCCCCTATTTTGGCCTATTTTGGCCTCTGATCCTACCTATATAGTGTCCTTTATACAATCTGTGTCTTAAACGAATTAAGTAACACCCAAGACAGCAGGCAGTGTATGATATAAACAAGACAAAAGAGGGGGGTGATCACTTAGAATTTGAAATCCTGAGAATAACTTAATCAACCTTGCAACACAATATATTGTCAATAGAGTACATAATTCTAAAGTACTGTACATAAGAACAGCCATTCTGGGTTAGACCAAAGGTCCATCTAGCCCAGTATCCTGTCTTCCAACAGTGGCCAATGCCAGGTGTCCCAGAGGGAATGAACAGAACAGATAATCATCAAGTGATCCATCTCCTGTCGCTCATTCCCAGCTTCTGGCAAACAGAGGCTAGGGACACCATCCCTGTCCATCCTGGCTACCAGCCATTGATGGACCTAACCTCCATGAATTTCTCTAGTTCTTTATTGAATCCTGTTATAGTCTTGGCCTTCACAACATCCCCTGGCAAAGAGTTCACAGGTTGACTGTGCGTTGTGTGAAGAAATGCTTCCTTTTCTTTGTTTTAAACCTGCTGCCTGTTAATTTCATTTCATGACCCCTAGTTCTTGTGTTATGAGAAGGAGTAAATAACACTTCCTTATTTACTTTCTCCACACCAGTCATGATTTTATAGACCTCTATCATATCCCCCCTTAATAGTCTCTTTTCCATGCTGAAATGTCCCAGTCTTATTAATCTCTCTTCATATGGAAGCCGTTCCATACCCCTAATCATTTTTGTTGCCTTTTTCTGAACCTTTTCCAATTCCAATATATCTTTTTTGAGATGGGGCGACCACATCTGCATTCAGTATTCAAGATGTGGGCTTCCCATGGATTTATATAGGGTCAGTATGATATTTTCTGTCTTATTTTATATCCCTTTCTTAATGATGCCCAACATTCTGTTCGCTTTTTTGACTGCTGCTGCACATTGAGTGGACGTTTTCAGAGAACTACCCACAGTGACTCCAAGATCTCTTACTTGAGTGGTAACAGCTAATTTAGACCCCATCATTTTATATGTATAGTTGGGATTATGTTTTCTAATGTGCGTTAGTTTGCGTTTATCAACATTGAATTTCATCTGCCATTTTGTTGCCCAGTCTCCTAGTTTTGAGAGATCCTTTTGTAGCTCTTCGCAGGCTGCCTGGGACTTAACTATCTTGAGTAGTTTTATATCATCTTCAGATTTTGCCACTTCACTGTTTATCCCTTCTTCCAGATCATTTATGAATATGTTGAATAAGACTGGTCCCAGTACAGACCCCTGCAGGACACCACTATGTACCTCTCTCCATTCTGAAAACTGACCATTTATTCCTACCCTTTGTTTCCTATCTTTTAACCAGTTACCAATCCATGAGGGGACCTTCCCTCTTATCTCATGACTGCTTACTTTGCTTAAGAGCCTTTGGTGAGGGACCTTGTCAAAAGCTTTCTGAAAATATCTATGTATACTACATATCCATTGGATCCCCCTTGTCAACATGCTTGTTGACCCTCTCAAAGAATTCTAGTAGATTGGTGAGGCATGATTTCCCTTTACAAAAACCATGTTGACTCTTCCCCAACAAATTATGTTCATCTATGTATCTAAGAATTTTTTTCTTTACTATAGTTTCAATCAGTTTTCCCAGTACTGAAGTCAGGCTTATTGGCCTGTAATTGCTGGAATCACCTCTGGATCCCTTTTTAAAAATTGGTGTCATGTTAGCTGTCCTCCAGTCATTTGGTACAGAAGCTGATTTAAATGATAGGTTACAGACTACAGTTAGTTAGTAGTTCTGCAATTCTAGTAAATTACTATTACTTGTATTATATTTTATGCTACGTGAGAGCTTAAATATAGTGTAAAAAGATTTTTTTTTAAATGAGATTTGGGTTTCTTTTATTTGCCTGCTGGTTTCTGAGCTTCGCGTGGGGCTTTCAAAGTGGTTTTGTATTTCTTATTAAAGTACAGTTCTGTAAAAATGAACAAATATGTAAAAATGACACCCCTCATTCATGCTGATAAAACTTCCTACCATACCTCAGTATCATGTATTGTGCATCTTGCAGACAAACTAATTTAGGAATGATTTTTCTTTTTGGAAATATATATTGCATCCCTGTGCCTGTATAGCCAAGTGCTTTAGTTACTATAAATCCAATTTCTCTCAGAAGGAGAAAAATTTAAACTAATAGATGTACAAATTTTCAGAAGTAAATTTTGTTGGTGGTGCTTAACAGTCCAGTATCTTGTGGTGCTGCAGGCTTAGGAAAAATCCTGGGCTCAATTGAAAAAAGAGTACTCACATCCCTCACATCTGGTGGTATAAAGCTTCTTTTTCTAATCCCTGTAGTGTCCTGAGATATCATACCTTAAAGCTAGGACATTTTTATGTATAGAAAAGCTGTCTGGGCCTTAAGCATGTGTAATTGCATGAGCAAGGGAAAGAAAGAAACATTTCCCTGGCAAGTTGATATATATATATTTAATAGCATATGTTTGAAGCTGCTTAGGGGTTTGGAGTGTTAGGATAAGAAGGATTAGTGGACAGATGATACTGCCCTAGGCATGTAAATTGCACAGGTATGTGACAAATTTATCACATGAACATTATCTGCATGCCCGTAATGTCAATGCGTACATCTGCCTATCCATCTATTTACACACACAGTTTCCTACTCTGTGTGTTAAATGTTATCTGTTTCTATTTATAGGCATACTCTTCTATCCCTATCCTTGGGGCTGGATTTAAGGCGTAGGCATCATAGGCCCGTGCATAAGGCCCATGCTCCTGGGGTAATGTGATTACATTAGAACTTCAATTTTCACTTAAAGTAAATTTTCTATCCTCATGGTTAGGAGACAAAATTTGAAAATGTGAACAGAGTGCAGACCCATGCAATGGTGTTTGCCTGCATCTGCATCTTGAAACAATAGCTCTGAGAGTGTGAACTGCCCCATTTGTCTCACTGGGGTTCTAACTCCAAGCCCCTTTGCTCTGAGAGGCCCTGCCAGTGCCACCCCAGCCGAGGACTGGTAGGAGAAGAGTACCATGGGTCTGGGCCCCCCATCCAAATAAAAATACCTGGCTGCTCGGAGTCTTCCCTGCTGTTGCTCTCAGGGGTGAGAGGAGGATCCCTACTGCTATCCCTGAAGGCAAGAGCGGGTGGGCCCCCTTTCCAAGTCCTGAAAGGAAAAATGGAGCCCCCCATGCTGCTGCTCTGATTCTCTGGGAGTGGGGGCAGGGTATAGGTGTAAAGCCATGAAAGGCCCTGTGTTGAGGCTAGGGCCACTGTCTGCCTTAATTAGGCTCTGCCTATCCGTACCCTTTTCTCTTCTCATTTTACTTTAATAATGTTAAAATATCTTAACAAGAATTAGAATGTGTACTTGATTTTTCACAGGGGATGGCTATCCCTATATTATCCTCTGTGGACTGAGATTCTCTTCATGAATTTAACTTCATTTAGGTGGGGAAATACTATGTGAGGTGGAGCTGTGTGAGGGAGTGTGGGCCTAGTCCTGCACTCTTTACTCAGACAGAGCTCTCATTTTCCATGGGAGTTTTGTCTGAGGAACGAGTGCAGAAAAGGGCCCCATCAGGATGTACTCTGAGTATCTGTCAAAGTGCAGGAACTTAATACAAATTTGTGAAAATTCCACAATCTGAAACATTTCCACCATGTCTGGTATTTGCGGAATTATAAATTAAACAGGTAAATCAGAAGGGGATGTCACAGAAGTTGGAGGGAAAATGTACGTGTGCTATAAGAAGCAGTGATGTGTATGGTATCCTGAGGAATGCATTCTCCTGTACAGTCTTTTTGCCAGACTCTAGCTGAATCTTCTGGTGCTTATTTGACTATTTCCAGAACCAATGAGCTCTGCGTAGGAGCTGGCGTCCAATCAGGACCTTAATCTGTTAATAGTTTTAACTGGCTGAAAAATTGGCAAATTATTGTTCTACAGGATGTGCTTGGAGTCTAATTGCTGTTACACTGTAATGTTCAGTAGCAAGTCAGATTTCAGCACTGTATGTCCCTCTTTACTATAAGGATGTTCAAAGAACTTTGCAGTTTAAATTCTAATTACAATGTATTTATGAAGAACACTTGTCAGATGAATTGGAAACAGAGTTAATGTTGACCTAGGTCTTAAGTAACTCAGAAAAACATGAATAATTATCAATTGTCCTAATACGTTCCGTGGGCCACACACATATAACTGAGGGTAGTATTTGGCCTACCGAGTGAGAATTTTTTTAAATGGTCCTCTATAAAGGACTAAGGCCCAGAGCCTAAATACCTTTATGGATCTGGGGTCAAGTATTGAGCTGTGTTAGAATTAGAGCTAGTCAAATACTAGAACAAATATATTCTGCAAATATTAATTTGAAAATCAATTTTCTTTATCTTTTACTCCTGTGTTTGCATGCATTTAATATTCTAGAAAATGAGTTTACTGGGGGGAATGTTCATTAAAGCATGTTCAGTTCTAAGTGAATACTGCAGAATATTTGCTGGCAGCAAATGTTGAATTATTAATTGAAAGTATTGGATCCTCAAACTTGATCCTACAAATCTATGCTTATCCAGTCAAGGAACAGAAACTTGCCATGTAATGTATGTGCCCCATATAAACAATTCATATTTTGAATACTGCACACTTGCAACAAACTGCTGGTGAACAAGCTAAAGACCAAGAGCTATTTACAGAAATATTACAGTTAATTTCACTTAGCAATTGCTTTAGAAAATATTGTGACTAGTTACAATTTGTGAACAGTAAAAGATACAAAGTTTTTAATAAATTAATCATTACTAATCATGCATCTCTTGCTAGAATATCTTTTTGCTATAATCTTCTTGCTAGACTAGCTCTTCTATCTAGACTTCACATTCTGCTTTAATAGATACATAGAATTTTATATACCTATATAAACAAGTTTGAAAATCTGGTCATTAATTTCTAATGGGAATTTGGCATCCAAATCCCTTAGGCAGCTTTGAAAATCCCACCCTGTATTACAGGTCTGTCACATCTTACGCTGGGGTTATGTTCCACAGTCAGCACGTAAAGCGAAAATCGCGTATAGTCAAAATTACATTGAGTGTAATAGTGGGCAGAATCACCCACACTACAGGCCCAGTATTAAAATTGTTATTTTTCTCTTTTTTGTTTTTGTTTTTGCCGACCGTGTAAAGCTGAAATCGCGCATGTTAAATGCATGTAAGATGCAACAGACCTGTATTTGGAACACATTGTTATAGGTCATTGTAAATCTTTGTTCAAAAAAGGACTAGAACTGGAACAAGAAGTCTGATGGAGCAAAACTAAGATGTCTTGGTAGACTTCAACTGGTTGAGTCTCCCACCTAGCTCCAAATAACACAGCTGTCAAGTCAAAAAGTCACTCCAATTGTGGTCTGGTTTTATTAACTAAAAGACAATTCCAAAATAATTCGTGACTCCCAGCCGAATGCTTTGTTTCCACAGACTAGGCTGCTCCTAGAGTTACTTCTCTCAAGACCAGACGTTATCTATCTATCTTATTTTCAGGATGGCATTTAATGAGCCACAGCTGCCTCAGTATGTCAGCAGTAGTTACCCTGTTGCTATCTAGGATTCCAACCCCCTGTAGACTGAGTGGAGTAACAAGAGTATCTTGGCACCATTTTACAGCCACATTAAGTGGAAAAGGGTCTTTATACATCAGAACAGAGCAGTAAAAGGCAAAATATTTTATTTTAATTCTTGCTGTACAGGTCACCTTTGAGTGGAATTTTTGCGAAGATTGCCTCAGTAATGCAAGAGCCATAGGCATTCCCTGCCATCAGTTTAAATGGATTCCTTGGGAAACACCCCAGTCAGGCAGAAGTCCCAAATAAATGGATGGTTGGTTAAACACTGTGTAGGTATCTCTGCAAGTTTAATAACAAATTGACATTTCTCACTTGAAGATGTGTGTAGTATCAGGTATGAATGTAAGAGGTGGTTGTTAAGAGGAAATGTATTGAAGCAATAAAGTTTAGGTTCTTGGTAAAGTCAAGGGAGCGGGATTGGGTCCTATCTGTGCAATCTGGTTGGATGAGTGAATGGAGGAAAAAACCACAAAGAAACTCTAATAGCAGCATTTTCTACAGAGGTATTAGAGTACTAAGTGCTGCTGCTAGTGAAGAAAGATGAAAATACATTAAAAATAGTACATTGCACCAGTGAAAACTTAATCTCAGCCAAAGCAGTACAAGAGGTAGCATTGCAAAATACCCCAACATGGTCAGTCTTCCCTAGCATCCAATGGCATTTTTTGGTACGACAGTGAGGAATTACAAATCTTGCTGGTGGAAGTGTGTGTATACTGACTGGAATTGCACCTAGGTGCAGAAACATTCCGGATCTACTTCAGAGGTGCCAAAGCTTCTGCTCTCTAGTATATTTTTCACTTAGCTCCTTAAAATGAACTTTTGTCTCAGTTTGAGTTCACTGTAGGGTGAGCTAGTATTTTTAAGAATTTAGTTATTGACTAATGTAATCTCAGAAGCTTCTGTCTGTCATTTCTTCCTCTAATTACTCTTTCTCTGCACTGAAATATTTTATGGTTCTACAACAGTATGATCACCTTAACACTGAATGTATAAGAGGTTTCTCTGCTATAAATCAGCTGACTTGTTGGATGTCTTTCCTTTTATTTCTCATAAGAACAGGAATTAATGGAACCATCCGGTACAGTATTCTCCCTATAAATAAAAGTCTCACAGTCTGCTTTGTTATGCCATATCCAGCAGGCCAAGTGGTGCTATAAAGAAGTCTCTAAACCTTTGAGTCTATAGAGAAGTCTCTAAACCTTCGCTGAATGTTTCAGTGGTAACTGGCCTTGCACAGTTTATTCCCAGGAGGAAGTGATATCTAGTGGCTAGAGCTAAGGACTGGGCAAGGAGTTAAGGACTGTTTGGAATTCCTGGGTCTGCCACAATTTTGTTGTTACCACACAGAAATTGCCTAATTCCGCATGACTCAATTTCCCCATATTTAAAAGAAGGATAACATTTACAGTAAAAAGCAACAGAGTCTCCTGTGGCACCTTTAAGACTAACAGATGTATTGGAGCATAAGCTTTCGTGGGTGAATGCCCGCTTCGTCGGATGCATCCGACAAAGTGGGCATTCACCCACGAAAGCTTATGCTCCAATACATCTGTTAGTCTTAAAGGTGCCACAGGACTCTCTGTTGCTTTTTACAGATCCAGACTAACACGGCTACCCCTTTGATACTTAACATTTACAGTGATTGCCATGAAAAAAGTCACCATTTGCCCCGCATTAATACAGTGGTAGTTGAGGTGTTTCAGTTTCTTACTATATTTATAATAGGAAACAACTTTTGGCAAAGGGTGACTTTTTAGTGGCAGCACTCGTAGGGACATCACTGAAAGGTTGGGAAGTTCAACGTTTGTAAAGCTCTTTGAGATGCCGAGAAGAAAGGTTATATAGAAGCTCAAGCATTATGCCAGAGGGTTAGTTTACAGTCTGTTTAATTGTAAAGCTCTGAGGGCAATTAGGTCTTAAGCCATGATTGGGGCCGCCAGGCACTGCTATAATACAAATAAATGTATTCTACATTTGAGAGAGTGTTTGCCTTTAAGGTTCTGCCCTCTAAGTGCTAACCGACCACAGTACAAAAAAAAGAAAATGAATATGGTGCACCTTCAGTTGCCAACTTGATTTGTAACTAGTTCCTCTTCTATTCTACCTTGTATTCAGGGGTGAAGGCAGAGGGAGAGGAAGAATTTAATTTTTCCTTTAAGAAAAATAACGTTTTAGAACACGGTGTCTGAAGTGCAAAGAAAAGGCAGGGAAGTGACACAAAGAAGCGATGGCAAAGCAAGGAGTCCGGGTAATGAGAAATTGAGATTCTGTCTGAAATTAATTAGGAGATTAAATGCAAAAACTATATTACAAGATGAAAAAGCCTCTACATTCCTGCTTTAGCTGCCTTCTTGACTGCATGGTAAATCAGTGTCTTCACTCTATGCACTTCAGAGAAACTGAAAATCTAGCTCTCCTAGCAAAACAAAGCAATAAAAAAAATATTGCCTGTCAGTAGAAAAAGTTAGGCACAGTTGTATGACAACATTAAGAGAAACATTTCATTAGAACTGCTCAGAATAGTCTACCACATTAGAAAACATGCTGTTCTAAGAGATCTGGTTTCCTCTCTCCATATGTATACGGAGGGATCTACCAAGGTAGTTAGGCATCTAAGTCTTAGTTTTAGCTCCATAGTGATCCACAAAACTCTCACCAAACCCTATAGGCACCTAAACTCACTCAACACCTAAGTTTCCAGAGAAAAAAGTTCCCTAGAGACCAATGATTCTTCCTCTGGACATGTGCACTGCTGTCTTATCCTGATGCCTATCCCCCCCATCTAAGCCTCAGAGCAGTTCACATGGGTCACATTCAAAATCCATTCAGAGGAGGAGAGTGAGTGCCGACCTTCTAACTTTTGGCTCAGTGGTTAGAGCACTCACCTGGGACCTAGGAGTCATAGGTTCATTTCCCCCTCTTTACATGGGGGGAGAAGGGATTTGAACAGGGTTGTCCCACCTCTCTGGAGTGTGCACTAACCACTGAGCTCTGGGATAGCCTGATGCAGGACTCCCTCAGTGTCTCATGTTGAAGCTGTTCCACTGTGGATAAATAATGAAAGAGCTATTGGGAAGTGAGTCTCCTACCACACATGTGGGTGCCCTAGCCATTGGACTACAGAGTCATTCTCACTCTCACTCTCTCTCTCTGACTGTTCCACTGTGGACAAATACTTAAATAGTCATTGGACCAAAGGGAGAGCAAGCATGAGGGAATGACTCTGTAGTCCAGCAGCTAAGGCACCTGCCCACTCTCTCCATTCATTGGCTAGGGAGCCTAGATGCCTAATTCAGTCTTTGTGGACCGCGGTGTATCCCTGTGATTTTGTAGGCACCTAAAAGTTAGCCACTGTGACGCTGAGCATTGCGATGCCTATGTCCCTTTGTTGCACCCCCCCCACCACCATAGCACGTGGAAGAGTTTAGTGTGCGACTGTGTGCAAGAGGGGGCCTGGAGTTCAGGACTCATGGTCTACATACATAACTAATAATAATACACCTCTACCCCGATATAACGCTGTCCTCAGGAGTCAAAAAATCTTACCGTATTATAGGTGAAACCGCATTATATTGAATTTGCTTTGATCGGCCGGAGTGCACAGCCCCGCCCCCCCGGAGCACTGCTTTACCGCGTTATATCTGAATTCGTGTTATATCTGGTCGCGTTATATCGGGGTAGAGGTGTAGTAGTTATTATTATTAATATACTTTATTTATTATGTAAGCTCTTTGTAAGATCAACCTCTCTTAAAACATTCGTATCGTCTCCAAGGGAAGAGGAAGAAATCTAGTCCATTTGGTGGAATTCCATCTTGAGTTAGTTCATTTTTTGGGAAGAACTCAGGCACCACGGTGTTAAGTATAACAACCTAGATCAGGGGGTCCCAAACTTGGTTCGCGGCTTGTTCAGATTAAGCCCCTGGCAGGCCACGAGACGCTTTGTTTACCTGAGCGTCCGGAGGTACGGCCGCTCACAGCTCCCAATGGCTGCGGTTCACCATTGCCGGCTAATGGGAGCTGTGGGAAGTGGCGCAGGCCAGGCCACCACTTCCTGCAGGGCTTACCCTGAACAGGCCACGAACCAAGTTTGGGAACCCCTGACCTAGATAGACAAGACACATGTTATCAGGTAGGAAAACAGGATTGATCCCCATTTTTTAGCTGGGAAAACTAAGAAAGAAAGCTTAAGTGACTTGCTTCATGCTACAGAGGCAGAGGTGCTGGAACAATTTGTATGGTGGAGTTGCTGAGAGCCATCGAACCAAACTGTAAACCTTGTATACAATGGAAATCACTTCAAGCCTGGGGGTGCGGTAACGTCCTCAGAACCCCCAGTTCCCACACCTATGTATAGAGGTGTATGTAGCGTCAAAGCCAGGATGTTGAACCAAGAGAACCTGGCTTCCAGTCCTGTTCTCAGACCATCAGACTTCCCTTCACTCTGCCACTGACTCAATAGATCAATGAAAGCAGCCACAAACTCTAAACTTCCTTCCCCATGGTCAGGAATGCCTCAATCTACCTCTTGTCCCCTTATTTCTTTTGGGAAATGTAATGTCTGGTGTGCAGTAATGCCATCCACGTTAAGTGGAAAGCATGGTGGGGAGAGGGTCAGAAGCAGAGCACAGAATATTTGTTCACAGCTTTGTGCATTTTTTATGATGATTCTAAAATAGTGGACAGTGCTCAATGTTTAGCTCAACAGAGGAGTGGGGCGGGGGGGGGGGCAGGTATCATTAGCAGCTCATGTGTTGTTAACCTTCCATGGTTGTTGAAGATTTATTTCATAAAGAGTCTTTGCCAAGCTCTCCACAATCTAAATTTACCTTCTTCCTCACTGCGGGGAATGGTGCTGCTGTTTCAGTTCAAGTGTTGCTGTGTATTTAGAGCTAGGAAATGGCTCTCCTTAGCGATTTCCTTAAAATCCTGTGTGCATTGATTTGAGAAAGCTGACAGCGATGCCTGAACCACTCTGGATCTGATCTGGTGATGCTACAGACAGTGTGAGCAATAATCATTTCAGCAACTTTCCTGCCTTTGCTTATCACCACGCTGTCAGTCAGCAGCACCTTCCTGCCAGCTTCCGGGGTGCAGATTCTGATCAGCAGAGCCAGCAGTTGAGATATAAATTGTAAAAAATCTTGATGAAACCTAGTGGGAAACGTTTTAAATCAGCCCAGCTTCTGTTGGCAGGGATGTCCTAACAATAGCTGAGCCACAGAGTTTTTCAGTTGTTCTGTTTAATATAGAACCCCCAAGGTTTATTAAAGAAGGTGGTTTGCACACCCTGGAATATATAACCATGTGGTTCTTGAAGTTATTCATAATTAAATTAGAGGGCTCTTGTTTTGTAAGCATTTTGGCTGATGAATACAGATTCTCTCACTGGCTGGAAAGGGAACAAAACACCCTGTAATCTGACTCTACTGTGAGTCTCTCCAGGAACAATATAATTACATTAAAAAGAAGTTGTTTTAAACTAAAGGAAAACAATTTTTAAAAACAAATCATAGTCTGTTGTGACATTCACACTATTTAATCCTCTCCTCTTGGTGACATTGAGTTAAAACACTCCAATGAGCTACAGTCAGTTGGAAGCAGTTTCAAAATATACACAAGACACCTGATGTGTTCATTCATAGAAATTTGGGCTGAACAGCAGGGAAAAACTTCCTTGACAGTGCAATGCACCAGAATAGTCTGCCTAAGTAAGTGGTGGAAGCACAATCACTTGGGCGTTTTTAAAAAGTAAACTGGAGAAAAAAACTAGGAAATGTGCTATAGGGAACAGTCCTGCATTGGCCTTCAGGGGATGAACTGGATGATTAAACAGACCTTTTCCATTTTGAATGTCTATAAAAATCTGGATTATTTTTATCTGAATCAGTTGGCTATAACAATATTCCTTTTTCTCTCTTCCAAACATCCGTTAATGTAACCAAACTCAAACCAAACTTTTTTTCCAGTGCATAGAAAATCCACTCCCCTGAACAATGCAGTTAGACTGACCTAACATTCAATGCAGACAGCGCTATGTGTACAGGAGGGTTTCTCCTGTTGACATAGCTATCGCTTCTCAGGGAGGTGGAGTACCTACACCAATCGAGAAGCTCTCCTGTTAGTGTAGGTAGCGTCCTCACTAATTACTACAGGTGCAACGGTGGTGCTGCAGCACTGCAAGTGTAGACAAGCCCCGAGTAAGTGGATGGGACTGGAACTTGGGGGAAAGAAGTTCTTACTGTATTTCTGGCTGGGACTGGAAATGTAAACATTGGAAGTCTCATAAGAGATCTCTTTCTCCAGCTCAGGATTGTAGATGTGGGATAAGCTGAATATTCAGATGATTATCTGAACCAAAAGTGATTTCCACAGTTTTGCTTCCAAAAGTTTTCTCATTAATTGTACATCCCTTAGTGCTCTATAATAATTAAAAATAATACAGGCAGGTAATGGACTAATAGCATAATAGAGTCCTAGTGAAGATGGCATTCTTTACTTTTTTACAATAGCTGTGATTGTTATTTATTTACTTATTCAGTACAAAACTTTTCCCTTTAATCTTAGTACTTTTATGGCAAAACATCGGGGAGGAAATGCAGCATTGATGTAAAAGACTTTGCTGTATCTTAGGGCTTGTCTTCATTGCAAAGTTAACTCAAGTTATAATTTGTGTGTTGCCCCGAATTCAGGTCCCGTGCACTCACACAAACCTTAACTTGAGTGAAGTGGTGCTTTTGTTTTTGAGCTGGCTGGCCCAAAGACTACTACAGCTCAAGCTAGCAACACTCGTCAGCAGCTAACACAACCACTCTGGAGTGTAGAAGCTGGCTAACTCCACCTGCGTGCTGCTGCTCCTCCAGTGCCTTCCCACAATTCCACCCAAGGGGCCAGAAAGGACAGACAAGTTCTCCCACAGTTCACTGGGAAAAAATTAGTAAGTAGAGCGGCTCAGCTTGCTGCAGCGCAAAGAACAATGGTATGTGACCCCAGAAGTCTTAGTGCCACACACGAGTGAGTGCAGCTCCAATGTGGACACAGCAGCTTGAGTGGGATTTCACTGTGTGAGCCTCACTTGAGTTAGGTTAACTCAAGAGTGCAAACTCTAGTGATAACTTGAGTTAACTCTGCAGCGGAAACCTATCATTACCTAAAGAAGCCTAAGGACATTCTATTGCCACAGACTGTTGTCTATTCGTTCCATCCCACCTGTTGGATAGGATGGACAAGGCCTATTAAGTGCTAATCAGTTCTCTGTCTTTTAATCAATTAATCCCAGAAACATGTGCATCTTCTAACTTTATGCAGAAGAGAAGTAGGGTAGAGGCTTGTGTTTTTGCTTTTTAGTTGTAGTCCCAATGCTGTCTGTACTGTATACATATGGCCTAATCCTACTGTGAAGGAAGTAAATGGAAATTCTGCCAGTGACTTCAGTGGGAGCAGGGAGCACTGTGATGTGTGTATTTGTCTGGCCATGGATCATTACCTTATTTGTGAATGCTCAGAATTTCATGCTGCCAGAGATTTTGAATGTTTTTTCTTGCAAATCACAATGTTATACTTTTCTGTGCATGTCACATCCCTAATCTTTTTTGAAAAAAAAAAAAAAAAATTAACATGAAAATTGGCTGCCAATTGATGATCATCCAGTTTTCTGTATTTGAGAACAAACATCTTGCTTCTCACTGTGAGAAGAGTCTTCTGAGAACAAGGCAAAAGTAGGAGAGATGTAAATGGAAAATCTTAGAAGAATGCTATCTTATGGTGGTTGTGGCTGAGAGTCAAATTCTGCAGCACTTTGGAAATTCTCAAATTAGATAAAAGGCACGCAAACCCCTATTCTCTCTCTTAACCATAGCAATCTGCCTGTAAGCAATTCAGTAGTATAGATAGTCTTTCTGCCATTCTTTTTCAGATTCTCTTAAAGTTCCTTAACAAAAGTGTGTGTAAAGATCTCATCTTGTAATTAATGTGGCTTGATTTAGGCACCCTTACTCCCACTGAGTAGTCCTTCACCCCTCAAGTAGTCTCATTGAAGTGAATGCAATTACTCACAAAGTTAAGGTACTATTCAGAGTGGTAGAATCTGTCCCTTAGATTTTAGTTGAAACAATCTACCAGTATATTTTACTCCTTGCTGAACTGTTTCAGTTGTAAAGCAAAAAGCAACGTAGAGTACTTTGTAAACATTACGGTTTGTAGACTATCTTTCTGGAATCACATAGGCCCTTTATTGGAGAGGCAGAGCTTTTTCCTATAACATTTTGCTGGATACTTTCAAGAACAATTCTATAGACAAAAAGAAAAGTTCCTTTGCTACCAAATTGATTCAGTACTAAAACAAGTTGGGATTGAAGATGTTGGGGAAGTAACATCCCAGCCCTTCCATTTGTAATCAGTATAAGTGTGTCAGAAAACAAAATACACATCCAAGAATATTCCCGTCCCTTCAAACAGAGAGACTGAAATACAACCAAATTCTTTCATGACTTTTGTTTTATATCTGGCCAGTCTTTGGAATTAGGTAATGGAAAGCTAATCTTTCATGCTGAGAACTATTTTGCAAAATCCACAACTAATCTGTCCACCTGCTCAAATATGAAGTACAAAAAGATATTTAACATTTGTTGTTCTTGTTCCTCTAAGACAGTGTTCTTAAATATTACATACTACAATGGGTTGTTAAGGTTAAATTAAACTCCCAGTTTAATAATTATTCTAAATGTCATATAGCACAGAGTACCTACCAAGAGAGCTGGCTCCTAATGTGCTGGTTAAAAACATACAACTCCTTCTGAAATGGCTTGATTAACAAGAAAATGCATTCACTGTGCTTAAACTCAGATCCTGCACTGACTCTAGAATCAATGACAAATCTAGCTTCGATTTCACTACCACTTAAGGTTATTGTGGGATTAACAATGACAACCAATGATATACCGGTAGCTCCCTCTTACATTCACACAAGTGTCTAATGCCGCAGATACTGAAAACAATGTACATGCATGGCATAGGATCCATTGCTGAATGGGAAGAAGGACTGTAACTCAATGCAGCTGTCAATAATAGAGCCATTTTGGATTAAAGTTGAATAGATTATTGCATCTCTTATGCGTTTGTCTATTATAGCAGAATCCTCATATTTCTACATGACTCTCAGTTCTGTGCATATTCATCCAGCCCAGATTCTCTCTGGTGCAGGGGTGCTGCCTGGAACAATTTGTATAGTGGGAGTTCTGAGAACCACTGAATCAAACTGTAAACCCACTTCAAGCCAGGGGAATGTGGCAGCATTCCCAGCACCCCTAGTTTCAGCACTTATACTATTGTGTATTCAATGACCATTTGGCCAGGGACATATAAAAGTTACCACACCTCTCTATCCTTCTCTTATCTTCTCTATTCCCCTCTCCAAGAACTTCTTATCTGAAGGGTCAAAAAACAAGTGATGTTGTATCAGTGCTGTCCATCCATTAGGAAAACTCTTGCAGGGGAGTCTTTTGCCCTGAAGGAGTCAAGGAGTTTAATGCAATCTTTGTTGGAATTAGGGTGACCAGATGAGGGAAAGAAAAAATCGGGACACATGGGGGGTGAGGGGGAGCAAAAAAACAGCTGAGTCAGTCCCTGCCAGCGGATATCGGGACAATTTTATCGTGACATCTGGTCACCCTAGTTGGAGGCACATATTAAAGGATTACCCTGATGACCATGGGCAGGAGGGCAATAATTTTGATCTTGCAACTGTTATTTAAAGAGCAGGGAACAAGTGAAAGCAGTTAGAGAGCACTTAGGTGGGAGAGTTGGCCTTCCAATTCCCATATTCCTTCTTTATACATTTCCACAGTGTGGAATTTGCCTAATACTGGAAATATTCCATTCCTAGGAACATCAACATGTCCCCCTCAAGGGAGGATGTAAGTCTACAGCTATTGGAAGAGCATCAGCCCTAAGAAGGGAGAGGAATTCTTTAGTGTACTATTTACAGGGTGTTACTGGGATGAAATTAAGAAAGGGGAAACTTTAGGTTGAATAGCTGGGAAGAGAAGGGGTGACAAGTTGGGTCATCCTGACAGTGAGGATTCGGGCTGTGGAATACTCTTCCAAAGGAACTGCTTGAACTTTTCCTCTTTGGGGACTTAAAAAACTAAGCACTAGAAAATGAACTGCAGGGAATAATGCTGCATTGGCAGGCAAATGGACTGGATGATGTAATTCATTTCCATCTTTAATGTCTATAAACAGCCAGACTCCTCTAGCAGCTTCTTCTAGACAAATTTCCAAGATATAATTGGTTAGGGATTTTGTTGGTATTTAAAAAAAGGCTAGTTTTTTCCTTTAATTTTTTTTCTTTAATCAAGCACTCCCAAGGCTTGCCAAATTGTGACCTCCTCTAGTAAGGAAACAAGTTGCTTCCCTAGGCTGTTTTCCCAAGCTGTGAAAGCTTTAGTAAAATTACATATTACGTTACATGTGATATTAATCTCTGACAAATGTTAGAACAGGTATGATTTGATTTCCACAAAACATTTTTTAAGTCTTTGAAAGCTGATAGTGATTTTCTTCAGCCACATTTGTGAAGTTTGGATCACAATGATTCTCTGTAATAAGAGCGTTTGACCCTGCAAGGCACTGAGCACTGTAAAATCTAATTGGAATCACTTTTGGCAGATTGCAGCTGCTAATCACTGCTCCTTAACTGGCCAGAGATGAGCCCTTTGAAATAAGGTAAATTTCACCCACTGTGAATGGAAGATTATGTGCTGTTGAAGAGGGCTGCACTGGCAGGACTATATTCTGTTATAATTAGAAATGAGATATTGGATGTGAACCCTATCAGACTTTAAAAATAGAATCTTTGCCTTATGCATATCTCTCTGTATTGGGCTGAACTCCGTTGAACTTTGGATCCATATCTGAGCCTCATGATTTGGTCTACCTCTGTACTGCTAATGACATATGTTGCTTTCTTCATCAGTTGTTGTGACGCACACAGTATGGAAACAAATTTGAAAATGATAAGAAGGTATAATGGTGCCAAGGTTTCCTACTTGCACAATATTAGGTGGGTTTTTAAGGCCCCAGCTCCTGGATTCATGTGATTATCTGAGAATCTTGGCCTTCATTTTAAAATAAAAGGAAGTTTCTAGTCCCATGGCTGTGGATAAAAACTTGAAAATGTGAACCTTAAAGATCAAACACCAGAAGACAAATAACAAGAATCCAAAATGTGGTATTTTAAAAAATCTCATGATTCCAATATTATGATTTTTTGTGAGTCTGACTCATTATTTTTAAATGCTTGAGGTTGGCAATAGCGTGATGTATAGTATCGATGAGAAAGAAAAGGGAGAAAGCTGGCCTCATAGTGCAGGCAAAACATTGTGTCCTGAACTCGAGTGAGCTGGTAGGGCAAGAGTCTTGTGATGAATCAGCAGCCCCTGAAAGACTGTACTGCAGATGCATTCCCAGAGACAGAGATTTTCAGGCTTTATTGGTGTTGTATTTAAGAGGTGTGTGATGGGGTCTGCTTACCCCATACTAGCCCAGACAGGGTTAAGCCCTGGGTATTGATAGCGGAAGTCCCACCTCCCTGGCAAGACTGGGCATGCTCCAAGTGCTCTAGTAGTATAAAGGGAGGGAGACCAGCTCATTCTGGGCTGGAGGCCACAGGGGAAGGACCTGCCTGGGAAGCTCCTGCGGAGGGCCAGCCACAGCCTCTATCTGCACTGGGAATCAAAGCCGTCCGCGGCCCACCTGCACCCCAGTGACTGGAGGAAACCCTGCCGAACACAGAGGACCCGACATCTCATGGGAAACCCCAACACAGACTCTGGTAGGAAGTGACCCAGGGAGGGTGACGGAGTGGTACCCTATCGGGGAAACTCAGCATGTTTCAGTAGGACCCCCCACCCCACCCCGCTGAGTCAGTGGCAAGCCGCTACGCCACTGTTAGAGCCCTGGGTCGGGACCGGTGGAATTGGGTGGACCCAGACCCCTCTACTGGGGTTGCCCCACCCTGTAAGGGGCGCCCCAACACTTTGTAGACTCTGGCCGTTAGGCCACACTGCCCTACTCCAAAGGATAGCGCTGTAGACTCTGGCGGCTAGGCCGTGCTGCCCTGCATCCAAGGGTGGTGCTGTAGATTCTGGTAGCTATGCCAAGCTGCCCTGCACTGAAGGCTGCTTCATAGACTGTGGTGGATAGGCCACACGGCCCTGACCCTAGGGGCGTGGACTGTCACAAGGTGAATTAGAAAAGCAATTGATTTTCTTCAGAGCTAAACTCAAACTGTATAAATGTAGTGGAGCCAGAAGGTGTGATTCTTCACTGCTTTGTGTTGTCATTTAATGACAACACAAGGTGCAAAAATGTGAAGAATCACACCCAAGAATTCCAGTTCAGATAAGTTTCAGAGAAACGCCAACCCAAACAACATTCTGAAGGAATCCAGTTACAAGCATTGCCTCATTAGAATGAACTGTCATTGGCTATTTACTGGTCCTATTGACAGGATAGTTTTATTGGTTTTCTGAAAGTAATTGTAATAAAACTTTTACAAGAGACAGAAAGATCCTAATAATGACCAAGCCGCTGGGTGTCCCATAAACCATCTCCAACACAAAGGAGGGTCGTTGTGATGCTTGCCCTTTGAAACTGAAGTAAAAGAGAAGTGATTTGTGTTTGTGTATGGAATTATAAACTTCTGAAAAATGAATTTTCTAATGAAAATGTTGACACAATCTGTTACAACAGTGCAAATGTCATCTCTAATTTGTCAAAAAGACCTATAGGTGGATTAGAGCAGTGTTTTTCAATGAGCTGTCCATGCACTGGCACTGGTCCCTGAGATCTCCCTGACATAGTTTAGGAAGGCAGCAAGCCGGTCCCTGGTATCAAAAAGGTTGAGAAACACTGGATTAGATTATTTGAAAGCAATCCCTGAAGTCTTGTGACGGAGAAAAGCATCTGAGATGAAAAAGAAGAAGAAATTACAACATTAAGGCTTAGATACATTTCAGACATAGAAAATTTGCTTTTATTTTGTTTCTCATTCTGAAGTGTTACCAGAATGTATGGGAAACCAGATGATTATTCTACAAAGGGGGAAGATATCAAGACAACAGTGGGGCATTTTAAAAGAATAAAACTGAAGCCTTTACTCTAATAAAATTCCATGGTTGACTTGGAAGCACTGCAGCAACCAAGCTGATTATGAAATCTGAAACCTACCATAAAGGGAACTGATTCTGCTCCCACTAAAGTAAATGGCAAAACTTCCATAAAATTTAATGAGAAGAGGATCAAATCTAAATATATTACTGGACTTCTCTCTCACACCCCTCTAAAGATGTTTCCTGAGAGTCAGCATAATCTTAAGTAGTTTCCTTATACTTTTGAACATGAGCTACCATGATTGTGGTTTAATGAAAGGTGTATATATACACCTCTACCCTGATATAACGTGACCCGATATAACATGAATTCGGATATAACGCGGTAAAGCAGCGCTCCGGGGGTGGGGGGGGGGCGGGGGGCTGCACGCTCTGGCAGATCAAAGCAAGTTCGATATAACTCTGTTTCACCTATAACACGATAAGATTTTTTGGCTCCCAAAGACAACGTTATATCGGGGTAGAGGTGTGTATGTGTGTGTGTGTGTGTATATATATATATATATATATATATAAAAAGCACCTCCAAATGATCAAAACCGTTGAATGGTTCCCATTCAAATTAATCCAATTCAAATGAAGAGATCTCTCTTCTAACTAAAGAGGTTCTGCTCTGTCAAACAGTTGGCCAATGCTCTCTAAGGTGGTAAGGTCATTTGCTCTGAATGCCTACAAACTTCCCTGCAAGAATCATCTTTGACTTTGACTCAGTGAAAGCAGGATGGAAAAGATCCCCTGGAAGACCCAAAACACGATTGGATGTCAACAACAGACTCCTGTCCCTCACAGGCATCCTACCCTGTAACACACCAAATTTGGTTCAGGACAGAACATCATGGACGTGCATAACATGTTCAGTGGCAGTCCATCACAGCATCTTTGGTGAGCTTTGCCCTTTTCCTTCATTTAATAACAGAACAGAAGCATAACATATATTTTTGTTGAAGGAAAAAATGCTCGGGCTTGCTAGTGTGAATTCAGTTGTTCCATTTTCTGGAGATGTGTAACTGACCTATGAAGCAAAGAAATTTCACATGTACAAAAGAGCCTATATCTTTCATATCTCACATTCATTTAAACCAAGTATGCTGGAAGATGGGTTTAATATGATATTTCTATACAACTATGCATTGTATTTTAACAATTTTAATTGAGTTTTTTTGCAAGATTATATGTTTTATCTATACCTAGATTCTAGGAATGTCATTCTGTGTCACACTGAAGCATATTATGTCTGTACAGTCAGTGTGATGTGATGGAAGTAGCTACAAACATGGATGCGAGCTCTTTTTGATCAGAATATCACCAAGTTGAATCATCACTGGGTTTTGCAGTTTATCATCCAGTTCTAAAGTTATCAGCCATTTTTACTTTATGAATGACACCCATATGATGTATGGGTACAGTAAGGCATCTACCTATGACATGCCAAGAGTCCTAGACCATTGTGATATCAGTGATCACTCAGCCAATCAGCACCCATATTCTACAGCTACTTTGCATGCAACAATGTCATTGCTTGTATAAGGGAGACTGCACAGATGGTGAATTACTTGGCCCCAAATGCCACACCCATGCATCCAGCTACCATCCACACAAATCAGAAAACATCTCCTAGCACAACCCCCGCAAATGCAAATCAGCACAATCACCTATACAACACACCATCATGCATGATAACCCCAAACACAAACAGCCCCTCATTGTAGCACAGCCCCTCACTTGCCACCTGCACAAATCCACACAATTCTGCCAGCACAACACAACCCACAAAACACAATCTGCACACATAATAACCCCAAACACACTCAGCCCTCAGCCCTGTCTAGAACACGGACAGCCATGTAAACACGTGTGTTAAATAAAAAGACAAAATTAGGGCTAACTCATCTTTCCTTTTCGATATTCGTAAGCCCACACATAGGGATTCTGAGTGGGGGGATTGTGGGTTGACAAATCAGTTTTAATTTGCTTTAACTTAACCCTTTTTAATACAAATAGCCATAATGACAGCTCTTCCATACTTAGATGGTTGAAGCATTCTTAATCTGTCTGTGATTTTCCTTTATTACTTTATATGTGAAATATTTTTGATCAGCTTTTTCTTTCTTTTATAAAAATGATCAGAAATAATCTACAATAGTATTGGTACACCAAAGGCATAAAAATACTTCCTCAACAAGATTTTGACTCACCACTTTAAAATAGAAGGCAGATGGGTTACATCCTAGGGTACCAAGTCTCTAGTGAACAGCCATGGAAATCAAAAAAGGTATTGACCAAGATTTTCAAAAGTTGGGCGCTTCAGTTTTGGGTGCCTAACGTGGGACGCCTGATATGGGCATGATTTTCAGAGGGAGGGTGCTTAGCACTTTCTGAAAATCTGGCCCCTTTGAGGTGTCTTAAATTACCAATTGAAAATTGTGGCTATATCATTTTTTCTACTGGTGGGCTATTTTCCATTAAGGGCCTGAATCAAAGCCCACTGAAATCAGTGAAAAGAGCCCATTGACTCCAATGCGTTTTGGATCAGGCCCTAATATACCCTGACAGTTAGGAAGTTTTTCCTAATGTCCAGCCTAAACCGTCCTTGCTGCTATTTAAGCCCATTGCTTCTTGTCCTATCCTCAGAGGTTAACAAGAACAGTTTTTCATCCCCCTCCTTGTAACAACCTTTTATGTACTTGAAAACTGTTATTGTGTCCCCCTCAGTCTTCTCTTCTCTTTTTAGAATAAGCAAACTCATTTTTTTCAATCTAGACCTTTAATAATTTTTGTTGCTCTACTCTGCACTCTCTTCAATTTGTCCACATCTTTCCTGAAATGTGGTGCCCAAAACTGGACACAATACTCCAGCTGAGGCTGTATCAGCATGGAGTAAAGTGGGAGAATTACTACTTGTCTTGCTTACAACATTCCTGCTAATACATCCCAGAATGATGTTCGGTTGTTTGTTTTTTTGCAACAGTGGTGCACTGTTGACTCATATTTAGCTTGTGATCCACTATGACCCCCAGATCCCTTTCCATGGTACTCCTTCCTAGGCAGTCATTTCCCATTTTGTATGTGTGCAACTGATTGTTCCTTCCTAAATGGAATACTTTGCATTTGACCTTATTGAATTTCATCCTGTTTACTTCAGACCATTTCTCCAGTTTGTCCAGATAATTTTGAATTTTAATCCTGTCCTCTAAAGGACTTGCAACCCCTCCAAGCTTGGTATCATTGCCAATATCTAAATCATTTATGAAGATATTGAACAGAACTGGACCCAGGACTGATCCCTGTGGCACCCCACTCAATTTGCCATTACAGGTTGTGAACCACTGATGATTAGTCTCTGGGAAGTTATGCACTCACCTTATAGTAGCTCTATCTAGGCTATCTTTCCCTAGTCATACGAGACAGTATCAAAAGCCTTACTAAAGTCAAGATATGCTACATCTATGGCTTCTCCCCTATCCACAAGATTTGTTGCCCTATCAAAGAAAGCTATTAGGTTGGTTTTACATGATTTGTTCTTGACAAATCCTTGTTGACTGCTACTTATCACCCTATTATCTGCTAGGTGTTTTCAGATTGCTTGCTTGATGATTTGCTCCATTATCTTTCCAGATACTGAAGTTAAAATGATTGGTCTGTAATTCCCCAGGTTGTTCTTTTTACAGATTGGCACAATATTTGCCCTCTTCCAGTCCTCTGGAATCTCTCCCATTTTCCATGAGTTTTCAAGGATAATCCCTAATGGCTCATATATCTTCGCAGTCAGCTCCTTGAGTATTCTAGGATGTATTTGATAAGAACATAAGAAAAGCCATACTGGCTCAGACCAAAGGTCCATCTATCCCAGGGGTTCTCAAACTGGGGGTCGGGACCCCTCAGAGGGTCATGAGGTTATTACGTGGGGGGGGGGGGAGTTTAGCGAGCTGTCAGCCTCCAGCCCAAACCCCGCTTTGCCTTCAGCATCTATAAGGGTGTTTAAATATATAAAAATGTGTTTTTAATTTATAAGGGGGGTCGCACTCATAGGCTTGATATGTGAAAAGGGTTACCGGTACAAAAGTTTGAGAACCACTGATCTAGCCCAATATCCTGTCTTCCAACAGTGGCCAATGCCAGGTGCTTCAGAGGGAAAGAACGGAACAGGTAATCTTCAAATGATCCATTCCCCTCTCGCCCATTCCCAGCTTCTGGCAAAACCCTGCCCATCCTGGCTAACAGCCATTGATGGACCTATCCTCCATGAATTTATCTAGTTCTTTTTTGACCCCTGTTTTAGTCTTGGCCTTTACAAAATCCTCTGCCAAGGAGTTCCACAGGTTGACTGTGCATTGTGTGAAGACTGTGCATTGTGTGTTTCATCAGACCCTGCCAACTTGACCTCTAACTTGTCCAAGTAATTTTTAACTTGTTCTTTCCCTATTTTAGCCTCAGATCCTACCTAATTTTCACCAGTGTTCACTATATTAGATGTTTGATTGCTACTAACCTTTGTGGTGAAAACTGAAACTAAAAAGTAATTTAGCACTTCTGCCATTTCAACATTTTCTGTTATTGTCTTCCCCACCTAATTGAGTAATGGGCCTACTTGTCCTTGGTCGTCTTCTTCCTTCTTATTTGTTGAATGGTTTTTTGTTACCCTTTATGTCCCTAAATATTGTAATCTCATTTTGTATTTTGGGGTTTCTAATTTTGTCCCTACATTCATGTGTTGTTTGTTTATATTCACCCTTCATAATTTGACCTAGTTTCCACTTTTTGTAGGATTCTTTTACGGATCAGTACTGGCAGAGAGTGGAGTATATCTTTAAAATCTCAAATATACTTCGGTTTCAATTTTAAGAACTCTATTTTATGTCCCTATTTAGTTCCCCCCCACTAGCCAATTAATCTGTATTCTTTAGAAGCATTCTAAGTATTTACTGCTATTTGCATTTCAGCAAGGAAATGTAACCATTTATCTAAATGTATTAAAAAAAATTATGAAACAAAACAATCAAGACTACTCTATAAATGCAGCAGTTGAAGGCATTCAGGATGACATCTAATAACTTTCTGAACTCTTGGAAATTAGAAACACAGACATATAGTTCCACATGGCTATTTCATTTTTTTCCTAGACTGACACATTTGTTACTTTTAGCCAGATAGTTAAAGAAAAAAGGAAAACCACCACTATTTGGGTATATGCTAATACAATCTTATTCACTTTGATTTTTTTTTTTTTTTTTTTGCTGACTCATGTTTTTCATTTCCCCTCCTTCCACAGTGCTGGGTTAGCCATTTATAATTTTGGTAATTCAGCTTCTTCAAGACTGATAGCCAGGCAACAGTTCTTCATCAGGCCCAAAGTGTTTGGGAGAAAGAATAGGCCTCATTCAGAGCTAGTCATTAGCTAATACTTCTCAAAATTTATAGGCCCAGAATTTGAGCTACTTTGTTTCTTCTTTTGGCAAAATGAAATCTAGTTCTCTGTCAGGGAGAAGCAGCCCATATACACAACCAAATGGTAGGCCCAGAGCTAAAGTTGAAGAATTGTGAAACTATATGGATAACTAAAAACAGTTACACTGAATTTCTGGTGTGCTTTTGGACATTTTATTTCCCTTTGTATTAGCTGCCAAAAAAGCACCAGTTTAGGTGATTACTGGAACGGTAGCTTAGGTATGCAAATGCCTTTTTAAATATGCATGGGCTGATTTTGTTTTTTTGTTTTTGTTTTTTAAACTCAAAGGCCTTGACCAAGGGAAGGAATGGTCTAGTGATTAAAACACTGGGCTGAGACTCAGGGGACTTGGGCTGAGATCCCCACGCTGCCACAAATTCCATATCTATGGTCTTAGGCAAGCCACTTAGTCTCTCTGCGCTTCAGTTACCCCTCTGTAAAGTGAGGACAATAGCTTTTTCATACCTCACAGAGACACTGTGAGAATAATTACATTAATGTTTCTGAGTTGATCAGCTACTATAGTAGTGGGGGCAGTGAATAGATAGAGAGGCTACAATCCAAAAGTCAAATTGACAGCTGCCCACTACTCACCAGCATCCCTTTGTTAATAAACTGTGTCTCTATGATGGTGAATAAAAAAGAAAATTCATTAAGGAAACAGAGTACAGTTTCAGCCTTTCAAATCTGTTGTAAAGGCCAAAAGTATTTCCTGTGAAGGCCAAATGTATAACTGGGTTCAAAAAAGAATTAGATAAATTTGTGGAGGATGGCTATTAGCCAAGATGGTCAGAGATACAATCAGTTTGTCCCTAAAGCTCTGGCTGCCAGAAACTGGAACTAGACAAGAGGGTAATTGCCCTGTCCGTTCATTCCCTCTGAAGTATCTGTCGGAGACAGGATAGTATGCTAGAGGGACCATTGGTCTGACCCAGCATAGCTATTCTTATGTTAAATCATGGTTAAAAACAACAATGTGGAGCGAGAATTACTTAATTATGAAAATACCTTGTTAAATGTTCTCTCTTTTCCACTGTGATGGGCTAACCTTAAAAAGTGCATGGAGTAAAGTATATTGCTAGGACCGTTATATTGTTAGGTACAGTGGCTGCAGTGCTTTCAAATGCCATTTTAATTTATAACTCACTGGTTAGTGAATAAACATAGCATGAAGCAATTCTTAAAGAGGTGAAGGGCCCAATCCTCCAAACACTTGCTGCAAAATTTAATGTTAATGACCATAACAGTCCCACAGTAATAGGCATTGTGCCTGTCACTGTTTGCAGGACTGAGCCCTAAATAATCATGTTATGCAACTATCATTCCATTTTGGTGCTCTTGTGCCAACATAAACCAATAACGTGAAGCCTCCAGAAATGGAATTCCTGAGATGAAATTAGAGCTCTCTGAAGCAAAATGTATCTGCTTATCTTATTTTATATAATGCATGGATGCAGTTTTTCTCTCTCCTTCGGTCTTTCTTTCCACGACAGCCCTTTTGTGCCTGACTTCTCCAAAGTGTGGTACAAAGAATGGACTGCTTTTTTTTTCCAGAGGAGTTGAACATCCACAAATCTCCCGGGGGGAATGGGGGCTGCAAATACCCAGGCCCTTTGAAAATGAAGCTACAGGAGCTATCTAAACTAATACCTGCCACTGGGGGCTATAACAATGGTACCCTCAACTCATCTAACAACATTGTCAATCTTTCCAACCACACACTTAGCCCAGCAGAAGAGTCTGTCCTATCTCGGGGACTCTCTTTCTGTCCCACCATCCCCACGAACATGATACAGTTCTGCGGTGATTTGGAAGCCTACTTTCGTCGTCTCCGACTCAAGGAATATTTTCAACGCACCACTGAACAGTGCACTGACCCACAGGAACCTTCCTACCAACACTACAAGAAGAGGAACTCTGCGTGGACTCCTCCTGATGGTCGAAATGACAGACTGGACCTCTACATAGAGTGTTTCCGCAGACGTGCACAGGCTGAAATTGTGGACAAACAACATCACTTGTCCCATAACCTCAGCCGTACAGAACGCAATGCCATCCACAGCCTCAGAAACAACTCTGACATTATCATCAAAGGGGCTGACAAAGGAGGTGCTGTGGTCATAATGAACAGGTCAGATTATGAACAGGAGGCTGCCAGGCAACTCTCCAAGACCACATTCTACAGGCCACTATCCTCTGATCCTACTGAGGAATACCAAAAGAAACTACACCATCTGCTCAAGAAACTCCCAGCTACAGTACAGGAACAAATCTACATGGACACACCCCCAGAACCCCGACCAGGGGTATTCTATCTGCTACCCAAGATCCATAAACCCGGAAACCCTGGACGCCCCATCATCTCAGGCATTGGTACTCTGACAGCAGGATTATCTGGCTATTTGGACACTCTCCTCAGACCCTATGCTACCAACACTCCCAGCTATCTTCGAGACACCACCGACTTCCTGAGGAAACTACAGTGCATTGACGTTCTTCCTGGAAACACCATCCTGGCCACCATGGATGTAGAAGCACTTTATACCAATATTCCACATGAGGATGGACTACAAGCTGTCAGGAACAGTATCCCTGATGAGGCCACAGCAAGCCTGGTGGCTGAGCTTTGTGACTTTGTCCTCACCCACAACCACTTCAGATTTGGGGACAACTTATACCTTCAAGTCAGTGGCACTGCTATGGGTACCCGCATGGCCCCACAGTATGCCAACATTTTTATGGCTGACTTAGAACAACGCTTCCTCAGCTCTCGTCCCCTAGTGCCCCTCCTCTACTTGCGCTACATTGATGACATCTTCATCATATGGACCCACGGAAAGGAGGCCCTTGAAGAATTCCACCTGGACTTCAACAATTTCCACCCCACCATCAACCTCAGCCTGGACCAGTCCACACAAGAGATCCACTTCCTGGACACTACAGTACAAATAAGTGATGGTCACATAAACACCACCCTATACCGGAAACCTACTGACCGCTATACGTACCTACATGCCTCCAGCTTCCATCCAAGACACATCATACGACCCATTGTCTACAGCCAAGCCCTAAGATACAACCGTATTTGCTCCAACCCCTCAGACAGAGACAAACACCTACAAGATCTTTATCAAGCATTCGTAAAACTACAATACCCACCTCGGGAAGTGAGGAAACAGATTGACAGAGCAAGACGGGTACCCAGAAATCACCTACTACAGGACAGGCTCAACAAGGACAATAACAGAACACCACTGGCCATCACATACAGCCCCCAGCTAAAACCTCTCCAGCGCATTATCCACGACCTACAACCTATCCTGGAAAATGATCCCTCACTCTCACAGACCTTGGGAGGCAGGCCAGTCCTTGCTTACAGACAACCCCCCAACCTGAAGCAAATACTCACCAGCAACTACACACCACACCACAGAAACACCAACCCAGGAACCTATCCCTGTAGCAAACCTCGTTGCCTACTCTGTCCCCATATCTACTCTGGCAACAGCATCAGAGGACCCAACCACATCAGCCACACCATCAGGGGCTCATTCACCTGCACATCCACTAATGTCATATATGCCATCATGTGCCAGCAATGCCCCTCTGCCATGTACATTGGCCAAACCGGACAGTCCCTCCGCAAAAGAATAAATGGACACAAATCGGACATCAGGAATGGTAACATACACAAGCCAGTAAGTGAACACTTCAATCTCCCTGGTCATTCTATCACAGATTTAAAAGTCACTGTCATTGAACAAAAAAACTTCAGAAACAGACTTCAAAGAGAAACAGCAGAACTAAAATTCATTTGCAAATTCAACACCATTAATCTGGGCTTGAATAGGGATTGGGAGTGGCTGGCTCACTACAGAAGCAGCTTTTCCTCTCCTGGAATTGACACCTCCTCATCTATTATTGGGAGTGGACTACATCCACCCTGATTGAATTGGCCTTGTCAACACTGGTTCGCCACTTGTGAAGTAACTCCCTGCTCTCCATGTGTCTGTATATAATGCCTGCATCTGTAGCTTTCACTCTATGCATCCGAAGAAGTGAGGTTTTTACTCACGAAAGCTTATGCCCAAATAAATCTGTTAGTCTTTAAGGTGCCACCAGACTCTTTGTTGTTTCTACAGGAGCTAGTGTTCTGCCTTTAAAATGCAACTCTAGCTAAGGGGCAATGTAGAGCGTAATCCCCTCAACTGGCTTCTTCTGGAGCAGGGGGTGGATTGCACTGTCCTTGGAGGGCATTTGCAGCTCACTCCCCCATATTACTCCAAAGGCTCAGGTCAAAAAGATTCATGACTGTGTTTCCTCTCCATCCTTTGGAGTAATGCAAGTCCCTAGGGACACCCGGAGAGAGCTGTCCCTATATTTCCCTGAGCACACGTCCTGCAATTATGACTAGTCCTGGTATGGGGTGTTCATGAGGAGGAAAGAAGGAGCAAAGCCCTCTGATCATTTCCAACCCCCCTGCACACCTGAGCAAGGGTTAGCCACAATCTAACCCTAATTAATTAATCAATCATCAAAGTGTCCCTATGAGATAGGAAAGAGAGTGCTATTCTTCTCATTTTACAGATGGATAAATGGGAGAGCAGGGAGGTTATCTCAGGCCATCTTGCAAAAACAAGCCCCACCGAACTTCAAGGGAGGGATAATGCCTGCCCTGTAATATGAGAGGGAGAGGAAAAAAGGATAAAATAACCATGAAAACCTACCAGAATCACTACCGAGTTTATCCGAGGAAAGATTTTGATGATTCACAGGTGGCTCTTGAGCTGCCAATCTTTTCACGTTGCTTGCTGTGCATGTAATGTTGCCAGTCACCTGTTGTTAATTATGACATTCTATAAATCCAATGTTAGAAAGCCAACAATGAGATTCTCCGTCCATGTGCTGGCTAAATGGACACAACAGGATCAAAAAGTCATTCTTCAGAGTGTATTCCTGGAGGAATTTCCGTGAATCTGGCATTGTCACAAACTGATAGTTCTATTAAGAAAAATGCAAGTGGGTGTTTTGAAACAAATAAGGATCCTGACTTTGTATTATCATCATCATTTTAGGCAGCACATTACCAGACACCACCACTGCAAGCTCTCATTTAATCAAAATAGTTTGCTGTGATGATAAATATTTTTGTTAGAAACCACTTTACCCTCTTTTCAATGAATCTCATGACCTCTGTCTCAGTTCCTGTGTTTTCTGACATTATTGGAGTACCAAAGAAACATGGAAAATAAAACACAGCATGCTGAAATCACTCATTTCAGTGGCGCCCATATGGTATTTTTGAAGACAATTAAAAACATTTGATTTCAAGCACAGGTAGTCAAATTCTTCCCTCACTTACCTGGGGGCAACTCCATTAAATTCAGTGGAGTTACACTTCTGGTAACGAGGGAAGAATTTGGCCTTGGGCAAGTCACTTCACCTTTCTTTCTCAATTTCCCATTGTAAAACAGGGATAATGCTTAGTCACCCTCTCCCCCCAAGTCTCATAAGGGTGTTGTGGTTAGTTTTTGTCTGTACAGAATTTTGAACACCCAAAACTTACTACAAATATCAAGTATCATTACTGTTGACCTTAAGTATATTCTGTCTTTGGTGCAATTCAGATAACTTCCACTTATATTAATAGGAGACTGGCCCACAGTGGTGCAAGTGGAATCAATTTCTTACTGGTACGCTGCCCCCCATGGGGCATGTGACCTCCTCCCGTGACCCTCCACATGACTCCTCTCCACCCAGCCCGGGGCCCCCAGACTCTCCCCGTCCCCTCCCCATGATTCACCCCCCCTTACCTGGGGAGGGGAGGTTCTGTCTGTCCTCCTCCCAGTGCGGCTGCTGGACCGCCCCAGCCCTTCCACGCAGGGTCTCCTCCGTCTGTACAGCAGCCCTGCCAGAGGACAGGGCTGGGGGCAGTACAGCAGCCATGCTGGAGAAGCTGCCGGCGTGGGGCCACCGGATGGCTCCACACCTGCAGCTCCTCTGGTGCCCCTTACTGTTCCCAGCCCTATCCTCCAGCGGGGCTGGTTGCCATACAGACCGGAGGAGACCTTGCGTGGAAGGTCCGGGGTCGGTACAGTTGCATTGGAGGAGCTGCGGGTGTGGGGCCACCGAGCGGCCCGACCTTCTGCTCCTCCTCTTTCTGGTATGCCGTACCATACTGCCCTACTTGCACTGCTGCTGGCCCAACGTCAAAACAGAAAGAAAACACACATTAGAATTCTCTAACCCACTGATGAAGAAACTTTAAGTTAAAATTTTGAGTGTGTGCGTGCGTGTGTGTGTGGGAATAAATACAAAGATCCCTATTCAGCTCTCAGTGATACTAGTCCAAACCCAGAGTAGCTTATGGAGTCACTTTAATTTTAGGCCCTGATCCTGTAAAAACTTACATACACTGGTAACTTTACACATATGAGTAGTCCCACTGGACTGACTTTACACATGTGAGTAGTTCCTTTCACTCACATGCATGAATTTTTGCAGGATCAGGGCCTATCCGCTGGTGTTATTGAGAATAGAATTTGGCCCAAGATATTTAGCGTATGACTTTATTGAAAGTGTGTGTATATACCCCCATGATTGTGTTTGTATATAAAATCATGTTTGTTTTAGTAACAGAAAAATAATCAATAAAGTCCTGTTCCCTTAATCATACCACCTATACAAAGGCATGCAAGGTCTGTAAAGTGCATCAGGAAGGATATATAAAGTTCCAGTACTGCTAAGTTAAAGACTTAACATGCGCTAGTGGGAATTTTATACAATTAGTTTCTAATACACCTATCTCTGTTATGTATAATTTGATTCTTTGCTCTACGCTGATCCAACACAAAGCAAGTGTTTTAGTGTTTCTTGGGCGAGAGACTGCAGTTCATTTTTTAAAAAATTAAAAAGTAGGTATATGTTTATTGGTTCTGCTTGCTAGAAAAATATGGCTTTGATTATTCTTAAAACTCTTGATTCAATCTAGTTTGAGAGTCAAGATACCTTATTTTTTACTGCCCATACAATATATTGTGCATTTTAACTCAGATGCAATCCAAGGTACTGTACAATGGACTTGCATCAAAAGAGATTGTTGCAGCAGGCTCTGATTGGAAAGTGAAGTGTAATTTAAGAACTATTAACAGAAAGATAACACAAACAGTTCAGATTTTGGACTAGTCATTCTCCTAGTGGTTCAAAATGATGATTTTTAAGACAGAAAAAATGTTAAGTTAATAAAGGAAATATTATTAACCCCCTGAAAAAATAAGTTTGCCTAAACACAAGGCTTTAAATAGCCTCAAAGCATTAAGTGCCAGCTCTGTTCTTGCCCAGTGTTAGATTTTCATTAGTTTATTACCAAATAATAAACTAATTATTTTAAAAAACCGAGGCAGCCTGTTTAAATACATTAATAATATCCCATTACCGGTGATCAACCTTTCTCTGATACTTGTCTGTCTCTCTTTTCTTTTGTCTGGATCCCTGACCTTCTGTGATTCCACCCACTTTGTCTTGCCTAAAAATGATTACCGGTAATTCTTTACACCAATGGGATTTTTTAACTCCATGAATCACTCAGCTGTATCTGCAGAAACATGAAACCCTGAGAGGGTATCAAAGTGAGAACTACAGTTTTCCTGAGTTTTGTAACAGTATACGAGAAAAGGTTCTAGCTGTTTGTCCCAATTACAGCAAGAAGGCTGAATTTGCAGCTAGTTAGTTAATGATGTAACTGGTAGTATTTGGTAGGAGAGGAGATATGGGAAACCATTTTGGGGCAGAAGATCATTGTGAAAGGCTGATATATGTACTTCAATTTCAAACAGGCCTTACTGGTGTCAACTTCTCATGGGAAGTTGTTGACACTCGTACTTGCTTCCAAAACTAGAATTAATGTGCTCATCCCTAAATAATGTATTGTTGTAATATTTATATTGATGAATAGGGCCAAAATCCCTCTGTCATTTAGCAAAATGAGTCATATTTCATGCTTTTGGGGTCATCTGCCACTATATTTCACAGCTGTGACATTTTGACCAGAAAAAAATTAAGTGGGTGGGTGGCAGGGAAATGTTTACAGTGCTTTTGAAAAATAAACTTGCAGTATGCAAGTGACCTAAAATCAATAGGACAATATTTGAATGATTTCTGCTGTCCAATCTTAACATCCAGTAATGGAGACAGTAGCAGTATTGAAAATCAAATTTAGCACGAGTTTTCTTGTTCAAATGTTTTAATAGCAATCAGACATGATATTAAATATCAGTATTAAAAGACAGACCAGGAAAACTGTATAAGGCTATATATACACTATTCAGAATTATGAAAACATCATAAACTATGTAAACTTTGCTTATTTCCAGTGATATTGTCAGAATATGTGTATAATATGTATAGCCTTATAATTCACATATGCAGTATTCTCTCTTTGGACTGTCTATCGTATTTCAGAGGCTCACTATTTTCTTCCATTCCTGCAAAGCTGCAGTTTCTTTCATGTTACAGCAGTGAGTTTCAAGCTGACAAACTATTGAAAGATTTGAATGAGTGAGAGCTGGAAAACTGAGACACAAAATTTAAATATTTTATTCACAATATTAATCATCTCAGTTTATCATGAAGGCCAGACGACAACAAATTGCCTCAACCTAAGCTAATACCTAAGTGGATTTTTTCTAAAAAGAGAATAACAGTCGACAGATCTGAAATGTGCACTCCATGAAAATATTTTTCCACTATGGCTTTTCCAAAAAAACAGAAGTTCAAAGCTTAACTAGTACATGTTATAAAAGAACAAATTTACCATGACACTTAAAGACATGAGTCAGTGTGTTTGGTTTTTGGGTGCAGAGTTCATGTTACTTGTCAAGACAAGATTTGAAGCAAAGAAATGTGTTCGTTTTTATATCATTTTCAGTAAAGAACTTATCAATACTGTATTCACCTGAATCAAAACTATACTATGTTACAGCCCTTTCCATCTGAAGATCTCAAAGCACTTTAAAAATATTAATTAATTAAAATTCACAACACTCCTACATGATAAGCCAAGTATTAACATCCTCATTTTACAGATGGGGACACCGAGTCATAAAAAGTTAAGTGATTTGACCCAAGTTTACCAGCAAGTCAGCAGCAGGTCTGGGAATAGAATCCAGGGGTCCTGACTCCAATGTTTTCACTCTACTAAAGAATAGTCACTTTCATTAGAGAGTTGCACAAGCAAAACAAAGAGTATTCAAGCAGAAAACAATGTGGAGAAGGTTCTAACATTCTACAGCTAGAACTAAATTTAATCTGTGTAACAGTGAATGTGTTTGTCCTAGACTTTGGTCTTTTTGGTGGTGGGACTTACAGGGTACAATGGCCACTTGAACAACACTTCACCAAATGAAACCACGGGGTAAAATCTGACTTTTTGGTCAGAGTGTCAGATGTTTGTTTGTCTCACCCTTTCCCCTAATGACATTTGGTTGGAATCTGATTCCACCACACACTTTGACACAAATCTGCACCGTTATAGATTTTCACACGCACCACCTACTGAATTGCTAAAATTCAGATGCATGCAATACAATTTATTGTACCACCCACTGCATTGCTGACACCATTTTCTGGAGCCCCTGACTTCTCCCCACAGATCTCTCATCCAAGTGTTAAATTCAGCTCAGCCCTCTTGGTACAGAATCTTAAATGTTGTGTAAGAAGAAACCACAGGACCAAGGGCAGGGCTAAAACTGACTCTCCTCACATAAACTATGCAGGTATATATAACTAATTCCCCAGAGTCCTGTTAACAGGTCTGGACCTTGGCAGAAAAATGGTTGCTAATTAAGGGCCAGATAACACTTGTCTCTCTGCCAGAGTGCAAGTGGAGGGTGGGGAGAGAGTTCAAGGAATTTTGTCCCCTTAACCCATGTTTGGGCATAATCCTGATCCTTGTGCTCCCTGATGGGGGATCTCTAGCAATGCTGGCAGTGGGGTAAGGACAGGTCCTGCCCCATTTCAATGCCAGCCATTGTAACAGGCCTCATGCACAGGGAGCACATGCTGCTCTGGTCCATGCCCCAACCTTACAATCTCTTGCAAGCAACAGAGAAAAACAAACATACTCATAAGGGAATTTAGGAAACTCTGATTTGTAACCTTGATGGTAAATAGAACAGGAGAGACTGTGGGCCCAAGAAAGCCAAGTATTTTAGGCATCGGGTAGAGGCCATTGCCAGACACAGGATACCAGACAAGATGTGCCATTTGTCTGTTCTTGAATGGAATTTCCTATTACTGAGCAAACTCTATTTATTTATAATAGAACAGCTTCTGGTTTTGTAGAGATGGTATGCAGCACATTCTTTTTCTCTCTTTGTAATTCGCATAGCTAAGTTTAAACATTTTAAAAGTAATTTATTAAGCAATATGAAGTTAATGAGACTCACAGGTCGGCAATTTGCTTTGTCATTTAGATAAGGGGTGAATCACCAAAGGCCTGGAAATTTGGTTCTGTTCATGGTAAATTTAGAGGTTTCTCTGAAGCTTAGCTAAACTAACATGCAGAAACTAGGCTAAGGTTCTCACAAGATAAAGGCCAGGATTTTCAAAAGTGGCTAGTGATTTTGTGTGTCCACCTTGATATACCTTAAAGGAGCTTGATCTTCTACCAGTGCTGAGCACCCTCATTCTGAAAATTGAGTACCTTTAAGGTGTCTCAAGTTTGGCAGTTTCACCTCTCTGCCTCAGTTGCTCCATTGGTAAAAGGGAACAAGGTAGTAATATTTACCTACACTATCCCCCAGGAGTCCAGTTACTTTGGTGTAACAGAGTTTGGAATCTGACCCAAAGTGTAATTAGTTAATGCTTATGTGCTGACAGCTGTCATGATCCTATGTGTACTATAACTTGTGTATTGTCTGGAGGGCAGAGAACAAACTCTCACACTCATTGCTAGACATAGTCTGGACACTTATTAGCACAATAGATACCCTTTTTTTTTTTCTGTTGAGGTTTTTTTCCAATACCACTAAATAAACTTAGCTGTGTTTAGCTGTGACTGGACAAGACACAGCTGAACATGTTGGCTTATATTGAGTGAGCTCAACCCCCAACAATAGCTTAGTCAGAGCTGTTTTATGAATTTATTTCTTTGTAAGCATTGTTGATCAACAGTTGTTATATGACATTTTAGCTGGTCTACATTCTAAAACGTTTATTAGTAATGGAACATCTCATTTTTTGTATTACCAAACTGTATGAGATCATCAACTTTTGAGATGGTCTGGATGCTGGAACAGGGGTTGAGGCAGATACTGCTGGCTGCAAGCTTAATCTCCTGGACAGAATCCTATAACAGTCCACACAGTAGACTTTAGGCAAGAGAGACTGGCACAACGTGCCAGCTGGAGAGTATAGTCATAGTATAGCTTAGAGAAGGAATCCAGAGGCTCTGTGGTGATTTGAAATCTGAGTCCCTGGTTTGCACATGGCCCCTGACTTTATAGAGGCTAAAAAATAAACCCTGGGTGCTCTTCTCCCTCACACAGACACACTCACATGCACTTTGGAGTATTCAAAATCCAGATCCACATTTGTCAGTTAGGGCACCCTCTAACATCGTGGGACTGGGTAGCCGACAGAAACTCCTGTGAGGAGGCTGCCGCTCCTGTACAGGTATAGTCTAGCCAAGAACAGTGTATGCTTCCTCCTAAGTATTTAGCACAACTGCAGCCAGTGGTTGTTTATATTCAGAAATGAAGGGAATAGTCAATGAAACCAGTGATCTTTACCGACACGACCACCACTGTTTAACCATTATACTAGACGGTGTCATCTTGCCTAAGGGTGTCTGGAAATCTGAGGCTGATAGAGACAGTACAATACGTAGTACAGTCCCAGAAAGGAGTAGGAGCATTGGGGAAACAACATAACACTAATTGACAGATGCTGGCATCATTCTTAGCAGTAGTCCTTTCTCAAGGAGGTACCAAAATGAGGCTGTCTGGTTTACCCACAGGCAGGTATCTGGACGTTTTTCTTGGCAGGCATCGGTATTACCAGTTATTTGGCATTGTGATTCTTGCCCACGTCTAGCCTTTCCTGGTTTTGCTGATGAGAAAGGACAGGCTTGCAGCTAAGGCATTGGACTGGGGATTAGGCGAGGTGGGTTCTGTTCTGAGATCTGACAGGCTCTCTCTGCATCTTTGACCAAGTCACTTATACCAGACTTTTCAAAACTGCTCAGGCACCCACAAACGGGGTCAGAGTTTCAAAAGAGAGAAGCTTCCATTTAGGCACTGAGAAAAGCTTGAAGGAGCTCTTCTGAAAATCTGGCCACAAGTGTCATAGTGGGAGCTGCTGGGGTGCTGAGCACCCTTGTGAAAATGGCCCTTATTGAGAAACCTATTGTGGGAATTGAGTTCTTCTGTTTGCCCCAGTTGCGCGTGCTGAGCACTTGAAAATCCGTCCGCGAGTTGTTTCGAAAATCTGGTCTCGCATCTCTCTCTGCCTCAGTTTCTGGTAAAAGGGGGGGTAATACTATTTCCCAGAGTGCTTGTGAGGATAAGTTCATTGATCTACTGTAAGATGTAAGATGCTCAGATACTTCTTTAGCAAGGGGAGGGAGTTGCAGTTTTTAGCATAATACTTTTCCAGACATACCAATCATCTGTGTTAGCAGGTGTGTTTTCAAGGGACGGCAGCAGGAGACTGGGAGTCAGGGCTAGCTCTATGTGAAATTCACACTTCTGCTATTTTGCAGATTTTTCATCTATTATAATTATTATTTGCCTTGTGGAAGAACGTAGGGGCCTCTGTGGTGGACCAGGACCACAGTGTGCCAGGCGCTATACAAACACACAACAAAAAGACAATGCCTGCCCCAAAGAGCTCATAATCTAAGTATAAGACAAGAGACAAGTGAACATGACAAACAGATGTGGAAGCACAAGGTAAACGGTTAAATACCACCATTCTTGCCATTTTCTTTCACTTGATTTTACAAGCCCACCCTTAAGATTTGCTTTATTCAGCATTTCTATCAAAAATTGGCTATTTTCATATCAGATGCATGCATGCAAAAATTGTAATTCTACTTTTTTTTGTTTTTAACTCAAAGGCCATCTTGGCTTGGGAAATGAGCTATTTTTCATTCACTAGAGGCTTGGTATGCCCCCAAACTGGGAGATCTGGAAGTTTGTGTTTCCTGTAGCACAGGGATGGGCAAACTTTTTGGCCCGAGGGCCACATCTGGGTATGGAAATTGTATGGCGGTCCATGAATGATCATGAAATTGGGGGTTGGGGTGCAGGAGGGGGTGAGGGCTCCAGCTGGGGTGCGGGCTCTGGGATGGGGCTGGGGATGAGGGGTTGGGGGTGCAGGAGGGTGCTCCGGACTGGGACTGAGGGGTTCAGAGGGCGGGAGGGGGATCAGGGCAGGGGGTTGGGGCATAGGAGGGGGTCAGGGGTGCAGTCTCTGGGCGGCACTTGCCTCAAGCAGTTTCCAGAAGCATTGGCATGTCCCCCCTCTGGCTCCTATGTGGAGGCACGGCCAGGTGGCTCTGCGCGCTGCCCCGTCCTCAGGCGCCACCCCTGCAGCTCCCATTGGCCATGGTTCCCAGCCAATGGGAGCTGTGGGGGCAGCGCTTGGGGGGGCAGTTTGCAGAGCCCACTGGCTGCCCCTATGGATAGGAGCCAGAGGAGGGGGACATGCCGCTGCTTCCAGGAGCCGTGCGGAGCAGGGCAAGCCCCCGACCCCGCTCCCCAGCTGGAGCGCCAGAGCAGGGCATACGCCAGACCCCGCTTCCCAGCAGGAGCTGGAGGGACAGATTAAAACTTCTGGTGGGCCAGATGCGGCCCCCGGGCCATAGTTTGCTCACCCCTGCTGTAGCATATGCTATCAACAGGGGCATCTACTGGTCTTTCTTCCAACTCACCACATCTCCTCTTCTCCTGGCAGCATGGGTCTCACATGAGTCATGGTACCATTACCTTCCTTCCTACAGATGGGCCACACCTCGCTTTTCCATTCTCATCCCTCTGGCACTACCAGAACCAATCCGAGATAACGGTACACAGAATTTTCTCATAGGCCTGCTGAAGGATGTCGTGCATAATGGCTGTCCTCTGGCTACATTTGCTAAACACAAGATGCCTCAAATGCACAGTGTTTGCTTTCAGGGAAGGGAGAATGATAATTTTAGGACCACTGCTCTTTTTAGCCTCTTTCCTGTCCATTGGGATTAGAGGTGGGTATGGATAACTGTTTATTATTCAAGTGGAGGAACGCTGCAAGTATTTTACAGTGCATAGCAATACCACAAAGCAATTTAGGACAGGAAGTGAAAAACCGAAATGCTGTGTCCAATGTAAATTACATCTGGTTTCTAAGGAAGCAAAATAAATTCCCACATTGTAATTTGGCCAAGATGATGACAATAAGTCCTCTAGTCTTGTGAAAAGTACCATAAGGTCAATGCAAGACAACTGTTGAAGACTGTAGTTTCACATGTCAAACAGGAGATGGCATCTCCAGCAGCCCATCTCCCCTAGTGCCATGCTGGGACATTCATTGCTTCAGCCTGACTCAGAAATAAGAGCACCACCTACTGTACTGCTAAAACCACTTCCTGTAGCACCCGAGTTTTCCCTACAGATTTCTCATTCAAGTCTTGAATTCAGCCCAGCCCTCCGTGATGTAGAAACTTAAATGCTGTGCAAGAAGAATTACACTGCAAGTCTTGTGTTACCGTAGAAGCTCAGAGTTACAAACACCAGTTATGAATCAACTGGTGAACAACACACCTCATTTGGAATCGGAAGTATGCAATCCAACAGCAGCAGAGACCAAAAATAAAAATAAAAAAGAACAAATACAGTACAGTACTGTGTTAAACATAAACTACTAAAAAAAAGGGAAAGTTAAAAAAATATTTGAAAAGGTAAGGAAACTTTCTGTGCTTGTTTCATTTAAATTAAGATAGTTAAAAGCAGTATTTTTCTTCCGCATGGTAAAGTTTAAAAGCTGTATTAAGTCAATGTTCAGCTGTAAACTTTTGAAAGAACAACCATAACGTTTTGCTCGGAGTTAAGAAAACCCTCCATTTCCTAGGTGTTTGTAACTGTGAGGGTCTACTATACTTCTACCAGTGTCAGGATAAAAACAGCAGAAGAGCACAGCGGTATTGTGACAAGCGTTACTGTGTTTTAAAATACCTAGTGAAATCAAACCCTATTATTGTACCAGTTTTGAGAGTCAAGTTTACTACAGTGTAAGCAACATTGTACAAGAGTGTTTTATAGAGTTAGGAGTGATTTTAAATAGTTCAGCGAGACAAAAAGTTTCTTATTACAATGATTGTTATCTTATGTGGTGGAGCAAGGGAAGGGGAAAGGATGGGCTGGTGCTTCTTGGGTCTGAGCTTACAAGGTGCTGAGTGCCTCTGCAGAAATGCTAAGTAACTTCAGGCCCCTTTAGCTACAGTGGGAATTTAAGGACTGAAGTATCCCTGAAATAAGCACTTGGCAGAATCAGGCCTTTTGTCTATGAATTTTCACTGAATTACAAGAACATCTGTCAAAATACACCTAATGGATTTTTATATATATGTGTGTGTGTGTGTTTCCTCATTTTCATGTAGTAAACAATGTGTAGCAAGTATAAAGGGACAACAGCTGGGAGAATATCTCCAACTGTCCACAAATATTTGCTCCAATAAATAATTCTGTTTGCTTTGCCTATGTTTTGTGCCCCTTTTGTGTTCATTTTCAGTGACTATTCTAGATTAGTGTTAGGAATGGTGTTGGAAACAGCATTTCAAGTGAATATTATTGGATGCTCATTGCAAGTGAATTCTGAACTCTTTAAGGGTAGTATTTATTTCTGAAATCTGATTCTAAGAATTATCTTTATCCAATTGGGAAACAGGGATCATAGAAGCTATATGCCCTATCAAAATTAACCAACACTTTGAATTTCAGGGACTAAGTAGTTGCAACTGGCTGCTCATGAACAATCTACAGTCAACGATCAAAGTGCATCAAGTCTTTAAAAAACAAAACTTAAAAATGATTTGGTAGTTTCACAGTGGCACAAAACCAGAAATTTTAGGGCTTCAAATGTGTGTCTCCCTGTGACCAAAAATCAGCCTTCCTTTTTAAGATGCAGTTTTTACTATGAGAAGTGATACATGGATATTATTTCTAATTTCATATGACCATGGACTTCGGCTAGTGAACATGGGCAACAACTAATTTTCGTATGCAAACTTATGGCACAATAAAAAGATGTTTGAGTCAGTGATGGCTTAAGCAGGTCTTTAAGGATCTGGGCCTCACTGACACAATAAAGCATCTCATTTCTGAGAGAGCAAATAATGGTCTATAGGCGTCTCTCTGGTTGGGCACTGGGAATTCTTGGGCAATGGCAACTGTGAAAGCCAATGTAGCACAGCTCAAATGAAGCAATGCTATGTGGAACTGGAGAGAATTGTAGAGTCTCCATGACAGGCACAGAACTGCCTTTGGCTGCAGGAGGAACCCTTGGGGCGATAGATTAGCATCCTTTCCCCATGGAATGGGAGAACACATGCACGTCTCCACAAGAGAGTGTTTCAGGGGGATCATTGCACAGTTCTATACACATCCCGCTGTTCCTTTCCTATAGGTATTTCCCAGGGAAGAAGTGATCTGGATCATGGCAACTGGAGGAGGAAAGTAGCTCCAGCCCTCATTCCATCTTGTTCATCTTCCTGCCAGTTCAGGGTCCTTCACTGGAGAATATACTGTAGTGCTATTCATCAACAAGGCCTTGACATGAACCCTTATGGTTACTGCCTCGCTCATTCACACAGGGACTGCTAAAAAGTGCACAAGTGCAGTAGTGACTATGACCTGACAGGCAGGTAGTGATTTTTGAAGTATACAATCGTCGAGTGTTTACAAGTCATCTACAAGTATTAGAGGGGTAGCTGTGTTAGTCTGGATCTGTAATAAGCGACAAAGAGTCCTGTAGCACCTTGTAGACTAACAGAAGTATTGGAGCATGCGTCTGACAAAGTGGGTATTCACCCACGAAAGCTTATGCTCCAATACTTCTGTTAGTCTATAAGGTGCCACAGGACTCTTTGTCACTTTTTACAAGTCATCTACAGTTACACACTGGAAATTGTTCCCTGGGCAATTGTTTTGGTTTCAGAATAGGTTGAAGTGATCCCTGTGAGTGATCACAGAAGATAGGGATAGGGTCTGCCTCCCATTTTCAGAGGAAAAGCTAGATTTCATTGAACTCCCCCCATACCCACACCTTTCTGCAGAGCTGGCAGGAGTCTCTCCATTCACTGGAGCACTCCGTGCAATTTGTGGGTTTTTATTCTATTCTTTTGGGTTGACCAGAATGTGGCTTTGGCCCATTGAGTGCTCCTCCCTACCTGACCAGCAACCACAGAGGCAGTTTATTACTGAACAGAAATCTAAGAATCAGTTTTGGTCAGAGCTGCCTTGGAAAGTTCACTTACTAACATTGCTTTGGTTTTATTTCAAAAATGTCTTGACAAGCACTGACATTTTTGGAACCGTTAAAGCACAAAAAAATTATTTCTAAAGGCCTACATTGTCATTCCCCTTCCCTCCCCCCACCCAGCAAACGATGTGATGTGCTACTATGGTAATTTCTAGCCACTGGTTGAAAGAGAATAAGCTAAGAGTGCTGCTTTTTAATTTTTTTAAATGTATTTTAAGTGAATTTTAGTGCTGGTGGGAGGTACTGAATTAACTACTCTGTAGATTTAAGTTTTCCCTTCATCCACAAAACAGGTAAAGTAAGGACACTGCAATGTAAGCTTCCCCCATTAGCCTGCCTCTGTTCCTCAACCCGGACCTAGAGTGACCACCTTGTAATTCCTCTGCTGAGGCTGCCAAAAAGGACCACATTTGCTGGTTTTATTATAGTGCCCTCTGCTGAGAAATGGACTAGGATCACTGATATCACTGTACATAAAAATGCTGAGCAATTGGACAGTTTTGAGGGTTTGGGGGAATTAAGCCAAATTTGGAGTAAAATTCTGCTCTCCAGGCCAGGAAAGATATCAGCTCTGATATCCTGCTCTGACTAGAGTTCCATGCAAGATGGGAGAACAGAACATCAAAGTAGCTATCAGTTGTGTGGCTATGAGAACTAATATTTGCCTAGCTTTCTTCAGTCAGATTTGATGGTATATGATTTGGGGCCTTACCATTTTCAATTACGTTCTTTTAAAAATAATATTGAATAAATCTGAGGCAACATCAGTACCTTTATTGGAGAGGTTGTAATCTGTTTTTGTTACTTCAGTTCACAACAAAAGGGGCCTTGTTGGGCCTTTGATTGAGTTTTGGATGTGTGGGTAGCAGCAGTGGCCAAAAATGCTTTTCTCCAAGTTCTCTTGAAAGTCAAATGCAGACCATACCATTGGTTATCTGTGCCTTCCTTGCCTCCTGCTGTAGTGTAGAATGAGGCTCCCCATTAGCAGGGAGTGGATGATACAGATGTTTCAAAGAATAGTTTATTTATGGCTTCTACTCATTGTGTTAGTTTTGACTTATAGTGCCCTTTGTGAATTGGGTTCTGTGTACCCTAAATGCCACCTCTCTCTCCATGATATCCTTGGCAGTTGAAATCAGCTGAGATGCTTGACCCGAGAGTCCCTAGATTTGTGCATCTGGGGCCTGGTGGATAGATTATTCTCAGCAAAAACCTCTTGACCGTGGAACTTGCTTCTTCCCCCTCCCCCCGCACCCCCCACCCCCAGCTTGGTCTGAAATAGCCAACATTTATTGAGCTTCTCAACAGGCAGCATAATCTGTTTACACAAGACTTTCCTTAGGGGATCAGGGAAAATGGGCTTAGATTGGGATGCTCTCCCCAAGTGTCATTTGTTTAATGATCTGAAAATATGGACTTTTTATAGCTATTTTAAAATGTTACATTTTTGGGGTTGCCTAGAATGTTTGTGACAGACAATACATTTAGAAACATTTAAAAAATCAGTGTGTAATAGCTACATACATGGTCCTCTTGGAGAAGAGGTGCAAGGTGTGGGTTTAGTATATTATGCATGATGGAGGGTTGCACTAACTGAACAGTCTGGTAAATCACAGGGCTGGCAAGATGTGAGATGCTTGACGGAATATTTCTAACCTCCTTGGAATTCACTATTATTTTTGAGTGCCCTTCTGTTGAACTCGGTGTAGGTATGGATGAGACCCTGTAATGAATGATGTCCACATACATGCACAGACACCACAGTCATCAGCTCATTGCATACATGCAGCACTGTGAATAGGATTTACGACCTTTGCCTCCACAAACACAGCTGCTCCACAAACTGTAGGCTCTGCAGCCAGCAGAGGGAACTGATAAACACTCAAACAGGTCTGATTTCCCTCTCCCACCCCCATTCCCACATCCTGCCATCTAGAAGAGGGCAGTGGTTCACACTTACTTTCAAGAAGAGACCCTTACATCTAACCCCTCAGCAGCTTACCCTTATATGCCAGATGCATTGAATTTTATTTAGCTGGCTTCTGCCATGAAATATTAACTTTTGCACCAGATCTCAGTACATTAAAAGATGCCCATATGCGAAATAATGATACAATTAGATCATCTATTGACAGATTAAATTCATTATACACCAAAGTAATATGAGAAAGCATTGCTACATTTCAGAAATATATGAATAAAGACCAAGCAGAATTATTTATTGGTGTGTAGTGTATCCATGACCACAGAGATCAGGCCTAGCTATTATATAGCTCAAACACATGGGGATACAGGGCTAGAATCCTTGTCAGTCAGGTGCATATGTGTAGTCCTATACAACTTAACAGTGGCTCTCCAAACTACTGTACCCTTTTCAGGAGTCTGATTTGTCTTGTGTACCCCCACGTTTCACCTCACTTAAAAACTACTTGTTAACAAAATCCGAAATAAAAATACAGAAGTGTCCCAGCACGCTGTTACTGAAAAATTGCTTATGTTCTTATTTTTACCATATAATTATAAAATAAATCAAGTGGAATATAAATATTGTACTTACATTTCAGTGTATAGTATATAGAGCAGTATGAAGAAGTCATTGTCTGCATGAAATTTTAGTTTGTACCGACTTCACTAGTACTTTTCATATAGCTTGGCAAATATCTAGATAAATTGGTGTAGCCCTGGAAGACCTCTTAGTATCCCCAGGGTATATGTACCCGTGGTGGAGAACCACTGACTTAAGCAAAAGGAGAATTCCCTTGGCTGCTACCAGTAGTAGATCCCTTATCCTCTTTGAGGACATGCCACAAGAGGGCAACATCATTCACTCACATAATCCCAGTATATCACAGCAGGAAAATTAGGAAGCATCCAATATAATTATTTATTATTTTAAATCTCCTTAATTTTCATTAAAAATGGAACAAGCAGCCAATGTTCCACTGTCTTTTCTTGTTGCCTGGCGTAACCCCTCCTTATAATCCAATGACCAAATGTTATTCTTAGAAGTGCAACATTTGTGAGAATAGAAAATTATCTCCCAGAAGGGCAAAGAACCCAGGAACACAGAGTAGCTTTTATGTCAAGAAACTGAGTAGTAATGGCAGAACATGTGGATATTAAAGTTCAGGGTAAAATTCAGCCCTTTGCTGTCTGAGATGTGTAAAATGAAGTGGTGGTAGAGGGGTGAAAAATTCCTGAGCTGCTCTTTCTGCACACTGCAGAGTGGATGGGGTGCCTGAGTGCTACTTATTCCTGCTGCAGAAGTGAATAGCTTGCACTCTCTGCAGTGTCTGCAGCTAGACAGCGGCAAAGTAGCCTGGTCATTCCCCCAAACTGGATAGAACACCCTCCTCTCCCTTTGGAGCTGTAGAATATGGATGGATAAATTAATCAACATTTCCCCCTAGCACTCAAGGGTGTTTTTCTAAGTTGATCAATTGAACTAACAAAACTCTGCCTTAACCCAGACCCATTAATGCCATAATAATATAGACCAAAAAAAAAAACCACTCACATGATTCTCAGGGTACAAATCTGAGGAATACAGGCTAGTTCTCTCAGTCAATTTCGTTAGAATCTCTATAAACCCTTCTGTTTCAAACTGATTTGCAGCTCTTTGTTTCCCCTGCAGACTCTACATTTATACCTATCCCTGAGCTTATATTGCAGTACTTCAAGGTGCATTACAAACTGCTACCATCCTTCACCAGGTCATTTGCACCAGATGCTTGGTCTTGGTTCTTCCTATTCTAATAGCTAGCATTTCTTATTAGTGTTCCTGATCTTTTAATTGTCTGTCTCACATGCTCAGAGTTCTGTCCCAGTGTTCCATGTCCACAGTGAAAACTTTTATTTTAAAAAAAGAGGAGACAGTGCCCCCAAAGGCTGCTATGACAATTATTTCTTAGACCAAACATCAGCATATGATAGACATCCAACAAATGGGGACAGGCAGCACTAGCTCACTTCTGTTCCCTCCCAAATGAGTATTTCTCCACAGAACTATGGACTGTTCCATATACCAACAGCCAACCAGAGTCTGACGCTCTCATTTGTCTCCTCATATTTATCCACCATTTTGGACACAGAAATGGGAGCCATAGTTCTTTCTCACATGCTGTCTTTCAGGGAGCTGATGGTTAGGGAAAGAGTATTTCAAGTTTACACACTGCACATGAGGAGGAGGCTCAAAATTCATGAGCCATTGACTCTCCCCTCCCCCTTTCTTTTAGGACAGTGCAGTTGTAGAAATTCAGTGTTAAAATTCTGTGCTCTCATAAACAGGCTTTGGGGACCCAGACTTCAGGGAGAGGGCAAAGGGGAAAGATTTTTTTTTTTTTTGTGGTATTGTCATGGGAGTTACAGAGATGCCACCAGGGAGAGAGTGTAAAAAGAATGAGTGCTTTAGAATTGCATTGCACAATAGCAAGAAGCACCACCAAAGACTACAAGGGCAGAGGATGGAAATTTGCTCTGATATTTCTCACACCATGCCAATCTCTGCCAAAAAATATTAATCTAATTACCACACTATCATGCAAACTCATACAAATAACATGATGCATGTAATAGCATATAAATAATTCTGCATAAAAATCTCCCACTTTCTATACAAACTTAATTTTTAAGCTTTATCATTACTTAGTTGTCAAGTACCAACTGTAGTATGTGTGTATCACACACAATTTCTTGGCTATTGATTGTAGATAGAGGAACCTGTTTTTGCTCATTCTGCCTGAGGTAGCTCAGGCCCAAGGAAGCAAAGGGGGGATGCACAGTGGATAAGAAAAGATGATTTTCTGGTTAAAGCACTAGACTGGGGCCCAGAACTGGGTTCAAGTCCCTCTTCTGCCACAAATATGATCATAAGCAAGACACTTAGTCTCTCTGTGCCTCCACTCCCCACTTGTAAAAATGAAGGGGAACAATACTTCCCTATGTTACACAGGTGTTGTGAGGATAAATTCATGAATGTTTGAGACTCTCTGATACCATGGTGATGGTGATTAGTATCTACAAAGTAAGTATATGGTTTAGCCTGTGTAACTAGGGTTCTGGTACAAAGCCCCTTGACATCAGTGAGAGTTTCTCCATTGACTTCAATGGACTTCAGATCAGTCCCTTAATGAATAGTATTAAAACATAGGTGCAGCCACTACAAGGAATGACTGGACATGTCCACCCCAACCCTTTTTTTATCTTCATTATGCCCCTGTTAGTGTGGCTTTAAGATTAATACATTCTATCAACTCAGGGGGGGTTATGCCATGCTCATTGCACTCGTATCTGAGCACCTGCTTCCACCGCCACTTCCAATTTTTTTTTTAATGTATCTGCGCTACTGTTTTTAAAAGACTGGGTGCAGTGTTTAATTTGTGCTAGGGCTTGCCCCAGCACTTCTAGGCTTGGCAGTTCACAGCCCCGGCACCTTGGGGCTTGCTGCATGGGTTATGAATATAAAAAACTTGAGCCACCTCTTTCATTACAAATTAAGCACTGATTGGGTGCATCTATGGGTGTGCTTTTGCTGTTCAAACTGAACAGTATTATTTGCTCTCAGAGCAGAAATTGGTCTTTATAAAAATCAGTTTTCATTTCAGCACCGAGAAAAATGAGGGCTGTGTTATAAACCTTGAAAGCACATGTCTAGAAGGGTAACGTCTCTTGGATCCCTGCTGCATTCAACTTTCCTTAGTTCAATACTACAAAACGATGCTTGGCTGAATTAACTGCCCATTTTAAAGGATAAATTGACCTCAGGAGATTCTAGTTTAGTTTAATTAGACACAAAGTTTTTATGATCCGTTCCAGGATCTATTTTCATATGCAAAAATAACACATTTCACAGCAATCTCTACTAAAAGGTACTTCAGAGCATGCAAATGTTCTGTGCCAAATGTATTTTGTGATGTGTTTCTTCCTGGAAACTGCTCTACCAGGTAAGGCAACACAGTGCATGAGAACTGAGACTTCATGGTAGGATTTTATTTTAAGCTAAATTCTACAAATAATACATTCCTAAAATTATATTTTCTATGTTCTTCTGTACAAAACTATCAGATGTTAAGTAGGAAATAAGAATTTGCAAGATAGTGTTGGAATATCAGTTAGGAAAAAACCTATTAGGCTTTTTTTGTGTGTCTCATGGAGGAAGTTTATGTGGATTAATTGTTTTTCAAAAAGAACAGTTTTTACTCCAACTTATGCATGCTGTGGAATGTCCTGTATTTTGTTCTTAGTAGCAACCTCAGGATTTTTTTATTTTTTTTTAAAACTCTTATGTAACCTTTCAAGGAAACAGTTGAAGATGTTGATTTTTTTTATACTCATTTGAAAGAGAAAATAGATAATGCATAAGATGTAGGACAGATCTCCTAGATACACTACACAGACAACAGTAGCATGAACAGTTATGCTGAGGTTATACAACTCTATCGTAGCTACTGTATTTGTAGCTATTGTGCAGAGCTGGTTATTTATAAAAAGACATTTTGTTTAAAAAAAAAAAGTCTCAGAAAAGAAAGCAAAGCATTACTTGAAAAGGCGCTCTTTGGCTACAATGTAGAAAATACCAGCTTTTAACTGCAGAAATGTACTACATACAGAGTATGTGCATAGTAGTTATAATCAACATCTACTGTTCATATAATATTAATTCCTGATCTCTCTCATTGCTGAATACTATGGAGCATTCTAAGATTAGGATTTGTATGATGAATTTGTTTAAACAGGTGACCATCTATTAAAAATACCCTGACTCACAACTTGAGAAACTGGTACAAATCATTTAGATTCATCTCTGGGAGGATGGACAGATGAACAGAGAGGAAAGTAAAAACATTTTTAAAAGACATTATCTGCTTTAATATGTTTAGCTTCTTAACTATCTCATATAGGCTAAAATATTTGATCTATTTAGTATTCTCTTCTTATAACATTTGAAATATATATATTAAAGATATATGAAGACAACTTTATATATCATCTATAAACATAGTTCAAACAGCTACAGATATAACGAAATTCATCAGCACAGTGCTTTTATACATGATGTCCTGTTGTGGCAAGAGGTGGAATTTTGCTCTTGAACTATGTTCTTAAATCATGTTTAGTCCCAGATGTTGAATTTTCCCTCCCCCCTTTCTAACATCCACATGATTATTGTTCCTCTGTGAAGGCAGTAGTTCAAATACGTTTTTTTCCAAAGCAGTAAAACCTGGATCAGAAGATTTGCTGAAGCTCTCTTGTATATTTCAAAAACATCCCCAAATGACCAGCAGGCCTTTTGAGTGTACTGTATATTTTAAGGGGAAATGTTAGGTGGCTTTAAAGTGCATTTTTATTGACAATTTTGACTGGGCTACCCTCACTGAGATGGAAAATATTAACAAAGTAAAAATGGTTAAAATTTGCCTGGATATAGTACTGAACTTTTCAAAATCAATCAGAACAGAAAAGAAAAGCTTTTCCCAGTCACATATGTTAGTCTTTCTCAGCAAGAAATGTTTTCATTTCATTGCTAAAACAACAGTAAGTTACTAACCTAAATGTCAGATGACTTGACATCTGAAAAAAGCTCCACCAACACCACGCAGCAAGACAGTGGTTCAGCTGACATTAAGACTTCCTCAAAACTAGCCTGGTAGAATAGAAGCCTGAAGTAGCAATAGCCTTACCTTGAATGCACAAGTTCCAAGGAGAGGAGATGACTGGCTCGCAACAGTGGAGGACTGTGAAAGTGCTCTGATCAGCTGCTGGTAGCATGCACTTGGCTTTTATGTGCAGGTGGGAGGAGCTACTCCTTACAGTAGGTGGGCAGTGAAGAAAGCAGGCAGGGAGAACTCAAAAGGCACTGTAGGGTAGATTCTGTTCTTCAGGGAGTGAGAGGGAGGGGTGAGAGAGAGTTTGAATGGCATCACAGGGGAAGAAAAGCCTGATTTATTTGTTTTTATTTCTTATTTGATTATAGCATTTATATTATTCCTCTCTAACTGGTACGTTGTTCCAGTCTATCATAGATATAATGATCCAAGGTCCCACTTCACTTAGTTTTAAGGATTCCTGGTGGTTTCTGTGTAAAATTATGCATTGTTCATTCAGTGCATTCGCTGCTTTCAGAACATGTGGGAGCAGATTTCACAGTGTCTAGGGACATCCATTCATTGACTGGATTCTCAAGATGAAACAGATACTGTGTATCCAGCTGGAATGGACTGATTCTTTATCTTTTCAGCCTCTAGTATAAAGGGGCCTTGATCCTGATTGAGGCCCGTGGGTGCTGCTATAATACAAATGAATATGTGCTAATATACTGTTCAAAATTGTTCTAAATAAGAACACTAACAAATGCAACGAATGGGGAAAGTGATGTGGATAGACCTGAGAGGAGGCCAAGGCAGGTGGAGCAAAGTAAGGAGGTAAAACAGTAGTGCAACCAGATTGAAGTTTGGGGAGCACCAGGATTGAGAATGAATGAGTCCTGTTGACACAGTGTGTGGGACAGACTTCAGCTGAAGAGGAAAAAACTGGGTGAGATGTCCCCCTCTCCCCTCCTCCAAATTGTTGTGTGTATGAGATAAGGGAGTAGGAGTATATGACTTCACAGGGAAAGGATAAAGGAAGTCCATGGTGAAGGTAGGTCATGGAGGTCGGCTATGACACGGTACCACTTCTTGGACTGAGACACCAGGCTGGTCACAGTGTTTGCCATCGTGCTGGATATCGAGACTCTGGATGCTTGTAGGGCCTGTACACTTGTGCCAACCAATTGAAACCTGGGTCCTAATCCTCCTGAATCCATATTAATGAACCTAATTAGACGTTCACTGATTTCCAAAAGTGCTCAGCACTTCCAGCTTCTACTGACGTAAACGGAAGTGTTGGCATTAACTTCAGTGAATGCAGGTTCCTGGACCTAATGTTTTTGTGTTAGGGAAGACAGCTAAAGTCTTAATTAGGTGAAAAGTCGTGAATTCAGAGTAGTCATCCACTCTCACCCCCTTTCTTTTCCTCTCTTCTCCACCGCTAACTTAATGAGACATATAGTCAGGAGCTGAGATGACTCAGCTCCTTCTCCTAACCCAGAAGAGTGAGCGCCAGGCCATTTTTATGGTGTTTTTCTCTTTTTGGATGAGTATTTAGACACTGAGCTCCTGTTTACATGAATGTTAATGATACCTAGGCTTTTTTTTTTATGTTTAGGTGTTTGCCTCAATGTCTTTGGCCAAAATGTCCCCTCCTACTGTGTGCGCTGGTTAGCTGCTGTGTTCCACCCCAGATACAGCTGCCTTGTATTGGTGGTGTATGTGAATGGTCTGTAGATTATTTGTGCCCTTCATGATGAAAGGAATTCTATACATTATTATTATCAATTATTATAATAATTGAATTGCTGTTGGATAAGTCAATACATTTTTATTGCTAATTATAAATGAAATTGCCATTATTATTTTATTTTTATAGCACCAAAAAATTGCACTTAGATATTTTACAGTAGACATAAAAAAAATAGGGTCCCTACCATGAAGGCCTTACAGTCCAATTTTAGACATGTTACATCAAGTGGTGGTAACAAATAATGAAGAAGGAATGGGGTGAGGAAGGATGAAGGGTTATTGCAATAAGATCACATGGTTAGTCAGTTTAGGTAAGTGCACATCATGACAGATGAATTAAATTATGTACTTATACCAATACTAATCATTCCACACAAAACTGGGACTATATTCAGTTGATGTGTACAACAATTAGGCAGTTCGTTTGTTTGGGTTTGTTCAAAGAAAAATTAGGGTGTTTGCTGTGGGTTCCATAGAGATAACTGTAGTCTTGGAACTGAAGAAATATGCCTAGATTAAATATATTAATAAACAAAGTATTTAGACATAACAGTCTCTTTACTGACAGTCTGCAGTTGAAGGTCCATGCTAGGAAAGTCACCTGATAGGAGAATTTGTTGGATCAACTGAGAAAATCTGGCTAGAGGAGCACTGATGGTATGAATGGATGGCAGGTTGTCCCTTAGGAAAGAAATGCTGGATTACATAACATCACAATTGGTGGCTAATATTGCTAAGGGTGATAGTTACAAGAATTGGATTTCAGAGCAGTTGAATAGTGCTGTAACTGACAGACTATTGGAAGCTAAGGGGAAAAAACAGAAATTGTTAATGCAAACCAGATAGGATCACAGGTGCCTTCCAATGTACAGCAGAGATAAGATAATAGTAACCTCATATGGTAAAAGTCAACACTTCCAACTTCTTTTATGACACACCACATTTTTTATAATATTTTTCAGATTTGTTCGTGAAGTTTATTATTATAAAGTCATTCAGAAAAGCCTGCAGGTAATATTTTGTTAATGTACAAAACCCTTGTGGAAAGGAATTCTTCCTTTCATTTTATTTATTGACTGTAGTACAGAAGATATTAATGATTTCTCCACTTGTCTAAAAATATATTTATTAACGTGTGGTTTCAGGCAATATTCCATCTTCTGTCATGTTTCCCATCATTATAAGCTCTCCAAAAGTATTTCAGGCAGATTTGCCTTTTAAAAGATTAATGCTACAGTGCTTCACTTTATATAGAACAACAAAGTTTACAATAAGGATCCACAAACCTAGAGGGAAAGTACAAGAAGAGAGGGAACACTCAATGTTTTTCAGAGTTCCAGATCATGAATTGTTGATTCATTTTGCCTCCCCCCCCCTTGACCTTACCCTGGATGGTATCATTCAGAAATTACTTGTTAAACTTGACTAGGGTCCTGCCAGAGTATCACCCATATGCCAATCCAACTCTGGATCAGAAATTAGAATAAATTGTGAAACTGCAGGTCATGTGTTCTGGGAGACTATATATTGGGAGATGAAAGTCAACTGTGAGAGGCAAATTTAGATAAGACTCCCACAATACCCAACCAATATTGCTCAAGTGTGACAAGGTCCAGGCCACATCTGGCAACATGATTGATAGGAGCAGTGGTGGAAGAACTGGAAAGGCTTACATGGAACATTCAGTTTCCATAACTGATGTCCTTTTGCATGTATCTGGCCTACTCTGACCCTGTTTAGCCTTGTTTTCATCAAGTAATAAAAGTTCTAACAATAGGAAAATGCTAGGACCGTTCTCTTCCAGCTGCTTAAGCCAGTCTCCCCAAAAATCCATATATTGTATTCTTGTATTGTCTTTAATTGTTTGCATCATTTGTATCCCACATGCACTGTATCATTACAGCCGTACAACAAATAGAGATCTCTAGTGATATCCAAAGGTTAGAAGCAGAAGCTAGACATATCCAGATGAGAAATAAAGTACAAATTTTTAACAGTGAGGATAATTAACCACTGGTACAACATACCTAGGGATGAGGTTGATTTTCCACCACTTGCAGTCTTTAAGTCAAGACTGGATATCTTTCTAAAACAGCTGGAACAGAAGTTATGGGCTTCATGCAAAAGGTCAGACTAACTGATCAAAATGGTCCCTTCTGGCCTAAAAATCTGTAAATCTATGACTTGGGAAATTGGTCATCCCATGGAAATCTACTGCACCTTTATAGGCAAATATTGATAAAGATTCCCAGTGCTCAAATTAAAACGTTTAATCTTTATCCATTGCTAAAAATAATGCAGATTTGTTACAAATGGAAATTTCATTTTTTAATAAAGATTTTGAGGATTACATTTTTCTTCAGTTCTACCAGATTGAGTTTGGTGGCAGTATAATGTATTTTTTTTAAAAAATAGGGTGCTCCTGGTATTCTTGCCCATATCTTTATCAATTAAAAAAAATGACAGAGACATAATTGACATTAAATTTAATCTTTATGGAAGTTCAAATTATCCAGTGTTACAAAAATTAATAAACCATTAATAAAAAGCCTATAGGCATTTCATCCTATAGACATTGAACATTTTTCTCCAGGACTGGGGAAAACTCATTCTAATTGCATGTTGATCTTGGGCACCACTGCTTCCTTACAACTATCTAATGGGATAAATTCTGCTCTCACTTTCATCCAACAAAACCAACTAGAAGCTGGCAGAACTGAGAGCAGAATTTGTTCCACGGTGTTAGAAACATTCCTTTTGAACCTTTGGATAATTTCCTAAATTAAAATGAATATGAAAGCATATGCCTAGGTCTCATGACTCCCTTCCAGTGTCCTATCTACTAGATTAACTGTCTCCCAGTTCAAATCGATTGGACCATTCACATTAGGCATTTGTCTCAAGTGTTTCAATTGGAAATGTAACATCAGAGATTCCAAATTCCAACAGCTTTTTAAAAAACAACAACTGGTAATTCAATAAACTAAAATTTTAACAAAAAATAAACCATTCTCCATATAAATGAGTAGAAACTTCGCAGAGGACACACAGAACCTACATATTATTAGAATCAAACATTTCCTTCAAAGTGTATCATTGGTATTTCAGTTTGAATCCAGCTTACCTGCTGACATTATAGTGGAGTTAGTGGGCCAGCTTCAATCTATTCTTAGTGACACCAGTCTAAGTCTGGAGTAAAGGCCAAATCCTGGTCCCATGAATATCAATGACAAAACTCCCACTGACTTCAGTGGAGCTAGGGCCCAATCCTGCAGCCCTTACTCACGGTATTTATTCTGGTATAATAGATCAGAATATGGGCAGGTGAATGTTTCACATTAAGAGCCTGCCAACTCAATGCAACTTGCAAAAATTTCATAGCTTCCATTTATTTTAATTTCAGTTAAGTTGTGAGAAGTATTCAGCTACGGCTTTTGGTATGCAGTTTAATGTTCTCTGTTACTCAATTTTTAAGCAAACATAAACCTTTGCTGACTTTGTCCCAGGAGCTGTAGGCTAACTTCATGTCTGTTAGGAGTTACAGAAGTTATTTCATGGGCTTCTTCTGTTTTGTTTTTTAAGAAGAACTTTAATAGATTCATAGATTCTAGGACTGGAAGGGACCTCGAGAGGTCATCGAGTCCAGTCCCCTGCCCTGTTAATGAACTGTTCCTAAGAGCTGGAAACTCTGGAAACAAGACCTCTGAGCTCCCATTAGCATGATGACTAACAGTGTGTTTGAGTGTTCTGTCCAACCTGTTTCTCAAGTCTCACATAGACAGCCATTGATATCATTGTAAAGAGGCAGCCGTCAGACTGGAGGAAGCTCTGAGACAGATGGAAAGTTTATTTCCCTCACTGTCGTGCTGTTGGAGGTTATGTTGCAACTTAGGGAATGAAGTCCAAAAGTGCCTAAGCTTTTTAAAACTTTGATGATTTAACAAATGAAGATTTTACTTGCCATACAGCACTGTTCTTCAAGTGAAGAGGAAAATAGAACTCATGCTTGCTTGACAATATGTTTATATTTATAATGTTGTGTGCCATTTCCACCAGAAAAATGAAATATTTTGCTGTTTTTCTTCATAATTTTTCAGGTACTATTTTCGTTCTCTCCTCAGTCAAATAGGTTTTTTTTTTCCTTTTGAACATTCATAATCTTACCTTGAGCAAATGTGTAGAAAATTATCATTTATTCTGGAGTGGATAGGGGTGGCTCCATCACTTTTCTCTTCATTTTTCCCCTACAAGTTCAACAGTCCTTTCCAAAATGAGGCTGGAAATTCAGTTGATACGATTGGCTTGAAGCCCTTCAACCAGTCTGAGCAGGGTTTCACTTAATGTTATTAGCTTGTCCATCTTTTTCATAAGGGACGGGATTTTCTAAAGTGCTCAGCACTCGCCTAACTGTTCCTGTTAAAGTCAGTGAAGTTAGGCCAATGCTGAGCACTTTTGAAAATCTCACCCTATGTTTTTTTTATTGTCCTTTATAAACCTATAATAATGTGATGAGTAGTGACAGGGAATTAGCTGAGATAAAGTAAAGGCAAACTCAACTATTTGGTGACACTGAACCTTTTTTGCATTTCAAAAGACGTTGGTTAATTTGATTTGATTTCTGCATCTCTCTAATTTATTAATTTATGTATATATTATTGGCATTCCCGTGGTACTATGAATTAATTAAGCCTCACAACAGCCCTTTGATAGAGGGATGTATTAATCCTATTTTGCAGATGGGGAAAATTAAGGCCCAGGGAAGTTGTAAGGAAAAAGACAAACATTGACACTGATCTGCATAGTTTTTTGTGAACCTCTGTGTAGTCAAATTCAGTTTTAAAGTGACAGTGCAGAATTTAACACTGCCAATTCTTAAGTGAAATGTACAATTTTCAGTGTTCCAAAAAATACTTGAGAGGGATGGAGTGAGGGGACCAGGGCTGACACAGGAATCACAGAGAAGTAAGAGAAGGCTGGAAGAGACCTGGAGATGTCATCAAGCCCAGATCCCTGCACTGAGGCAGGACCAAGTAAACCTAGACCACCTCTGAGAGGTGTTTATCCAAACTGCTCTTAAAAACCTCCAGTGATAGAGATTCCACAACCTCCCTTGGCAGCCTACTCCAGAATTTAACTATCCTTATAGTTAGAAAGTTTTTCCTAATATCTAACCTAAATCTCCCTTGCTGCAGATTAAGCCAATTGCTCCCTACCCTACCTTCAGTGGACATGGAGAACAAGTGATCACCATCCTCTTGATAACATCCCTTACCATATGGGTAGACAATTACCAAGTCCCTCCTCAGTATGCTTTTTTCAAGACTAAACATGACCAATGTTTTAACCTTTCCTCAGAGGCCAGGTTTTTGAAACTTTTTATCATTTTTGTTGCTCTCCTCTCACCAGCCCACCAAGCTTGTGCTTGGGGCGGCACCTGGAGGGGGGTGGCGCAGTGGTCCGGCTCCGGCCGCCGGGGAGAGCGGACCCATAGCGGGCTCGCCGCCCTCCCCCCGGCGCTCTGGCCACCGGGGAAAGTGGAGCCGCGGAGGGCTCGCCGCCCTCCCCCCGGCGCTCTGGCCGCCGGGGAGAGCGGAGCCCCGACCGGGCTTGCCGCCCTCCTCCCGGGGCTCCGGCCACCAGTGGAGCCACGGTGGGCTCGCCGCCCTCCCGCCGGCGCTCCGGCCGGTCGGGGAGAGTGGAGCCCCGGCCGGGCTCTCTGCCCTCCTCCAGCACTCTGGCCGCCGGGGAGAGCGGAGCCCCAGCAGGCTCTCCACCCTCTCCCCGGCGCTCTGGCCGCCGGGGAGAGCGGAGCCCCGACCGGGCTTGCCACCCTCCTCCTGGGGCTCTGGCCGCCAGTGGAGCCACGGTGGGCTCGCCGCCCTCCCGCCGGTGCTCCGCCGGCGCTCCGGCCGGTCGGGGAGAGTGGAGCGCCGGCCGGGCTCTCTGCCCTCCTCCAGCACTCTGGCCGCCGGAGAGAGCGGAGCCCCAGCTGGGAACTCTGCCCTCCTCCGGCGCTCTGGCTGCCGGGGAGAGCAGAGCCCCGACCGGGCTTGCCGCCCTCCTCCCGGGGCTCCGGCCGCCAGTGGAGCCGCGGTGGGCTCACCGCCCTCCCGCCGGCACTCCTGCCGGTCGGGGAGAGCGGGCCCACGGCCGGGCTCGGCGCCCTCCCTTGCCATGCTGGAGGGGGGTGGGGGGGTGGCGGGAGGCTTTTTTGCCTGGGGCGGCAAAAAAGCCAGAGCCGGCCCTGTCTCCTCTGGACTCTGCAATTTGTCCACATCTTTCCTAAAATGTGGAACTCAGAATTGGACATAATACTTCAGATGCGTCCTCACCAGTGCCAGGACAATTATCTTCTGTGTCTTACATACGACACTCCTATAAATATGCCCCAGAATGATATTAGCCTTTTTTGCAACTGCACCACATTGTTGGCTCATATTCAATTTGTGATCCACTATATTCCCCAGGTCCTTTTCAGCAGTACTGCCATCTACCCAGTTATTCCCCATTTTGTAGTTGTGCATTTAATTTTTCCCACCTGAGGGTATTAGTTTATGCTTGAATTTATTGAATTTAATTTTGTTGATATCAGACTAATTTTCCAGTTTGTCAAAGCTGTTTTGGATTCCAAAGTGCCTGCAACCCTTCCCAACTTGGTGTCATCTTCACATTTTATACACATATTCTCCACTCATTTATCCAAGTCTTTAAGTTGTCATGCACCTGCCATTGGCCACTGATGGAAGACAAGATACTGGGCTAGATGGACCTTTGGTCTGACCCGGTATGGCTGTTCTTATCTTCTTATGTCATTAGTGAATATAGCGAATAGTACCAGATCCAGGACTGATCCCTGCGAGATCCCACTAGATACGTCCTCCCAGTTTGACAGCGGACCATGAGTATGATCTTTCAACCAGTTGTGCAGCCATATTATAGGAATTTCATGTAGATCAAACTTCCCTAGTTGACTTATGTCACATAAGACTGTGCCAAAAGCCTTACTAAAATTAAGGTAGATCATATCTACTGCTTCCCCCCCCCCCCCCCCGATCCACTAGTCCAGTGACCCTATCAAAGAAGGGAATTAGGTTCTTGACAAATCCATGCTGGCTATTCCTTGTAACCCTATTATCCCCTAGGTGTTTACAAATTGATTTTTAATAATTTGTTCCAGCATCTTTCCAGGAAGGAAAGTAGAGATACTCAATAATAAAATTACAACAACTCTAGGGCCTCCTCACGTCAATGGAGATTTTGCCATTGATTTCAGTGGGAGCAGGTTCAAATCCCTAGATATAAACAGACTCATTCTATAGATTGTCACGTAAAGTTTAGTCCCCTGAATTCTGTTAAGACACTATCTACTTTGTAGCCTATTAATGTCTGCAAGCCTTCCACAGTGACTCCTGTGGATGAAATCTAAAAGGGCAAACATCATACAATTCAGCCAGACTTCTGTCGCAGTCACCCTGAATTGGCAGGAATTTAGCATATCCTAATATCACAGGTTCCACCTTTTAGTCTCAACATAACTCACAAAATAACTTCTTACTGAGTGAGATTTGCTTTTAGGTGCTATTCACCTTGTTGGTCCACCTGCAATGCCTGCAGTCAGCATGGGGACTATTTAAAAAGACCATAATAGAAGCTCAGACTAAATGTATATCCCAAAAGACAAAAAGAGGACTGAAAGAATGCCACCTCATGTACCCACCCCTTGAGTATTGTGCCCAGTTCTGGTTGTCCCGTATCAAAAAGGATGTGGTGGAACTGAAAAAGGTTCTGAGAAGAGCAACGAGGATAATCAAGGGAATGGAATGGCTTCCATATGAGGAGACGCTGAAAAGATTAGGGCTGTTCAACTTAGAAAAGAGACAACCAAGGAGGATACAAAAGAGGTCTATAAAATCATGAATGATATGGAAAAAGTGAATAGAGAAGTGTTATTTACCCTTTCCTTCAATACAAAAACCAGGGGCCACCTGATGAAATTAATAGGCAGCTGGTTTAATACAAACAAGAGGAAATTCTTTTTCACACCACCCACAGCTAACCTGTGGAACTCATTGGCAAGGGGTGTTGTGAAGGCCAAAGATATAACTGGGTTCAAAAAAAGAGCTAGATAAGTTCATGGAGAATAGGTTCATCAATGATAATTAGCCAACAGGGTCAGGGATGCAACCCCATGCTCGCAGTGACTCTAAACTGACTGCCAGAAGCGTTGAGAGGAAGATAGGGTGGGAGGTCACTGCCTCTGCCTTGTTCTGTATAGTCCCCCTGAAGCTCTGGTACTGGCCACTGTTAGAGGCAGGTTACTGGCTAGATGGACAATTGGTCTGACGGAGTATGACAGTTCTTATGTTCTAACACCATTTAAAGGGCCAAATTCTGCTGTTTGTTCTTCTTACAGTCTCGATCCTCCATTGTTCTTGATAGAAATTGAGCTTCTGTAAAGACAGCAGAATATTAGAGTCTGAAGCATAGGCGCCAACTTCTCATGGCACCAATGGGTGCTCGACCCCCCATGCCCTCAGCCTGCCCCGACTCCACCCCCGCCCCGCCCCTCCCCCATTCCAACCTCTTCCCCAAAGTCCCCGCCCCAACTCTGCCTCCTCCCTGTCCCTATTGGACCCCTTCCCCAAATCCCCACCCCAGCCCCACCTCTTCTCCGCCTCCTCCCCTGAGCGCGCCACGTTCCCGCTCCTCTCCCCTCCCTCCCAAAGCTTGTTACGCCACAAAACAGCTGTTTTGTGGCGGCAAGCACTGGGAGGAGAAACGGAGATGCGGCGCGCTCAGGGGAGGCAGCAGAGGCAGAGGTGAGATGGGGCAGGGGGGCGGGGAGGGGAGCTGCCGATTTTTTCCCCATGGGTGCTCCAGCCCCGGAGCACCCATGGAGTCAGCGCCTATGATCTGAATACCTTGACAAATCAGAATTTTGTCCTTAACACAGAGCCCATTGGTTTCATTGTTAGACTGGAAAGGTCAAATGTCCAGACTTAGCACTACTTTGTGACAACCTTGTTCTCCCACTGCTGGAGAAAAAAATAAAAGTAGTGTACCCTTTCTGTGAGAGATGGAGGGATTTCTGTGTTGATTCACTGAGTATTACTGTAAGACGTTTGCACAGGATACCCATTAACAGAGAATGTTTTATAACCCAATATGTTTATTGAAGTGCTTATAGTTCCCATTTTGAAGTAAAATACTTAGTTTTAGGTATTTAAAAAATTAGTGTAGTGTATGTCCTAACAGCACTTGATTTTGGATTGTTTGTTTTACAAAGTACAGGAGCACTTACTACAAGAATCTGTCATATACCCCAGTTCCTATTACAAAAGACAAAATGAACTACTATAGCTTCTCTTCTGAACTCAATGTGTTTTGCAGTGGGTATTTTGCCCGCTATCTGAGTGAGCCGTTCTGCTCAGCCCAGATTTGAAAGCATTTCATATCTTTTAATCATTTATTTGTATTTATGTTGGATTGAAAAAGATAGCCAACTGTTATTTTTTCTAAAACAGTTTAATGTTTATGTTTCTGTATTTTACTGTTAACATTTTAATAAACACTAAGCCAAGATCATTTTGTCCCACAGGCTTTAAACTAAGTTTTTGCCAATTAGAGAATTACAGCAGCTGGTTCTTTTTATTTGTTTGTTAATTTTTTGAATATGTAGAACTGCTGTGAGCTGATTACTAGACTTCTGAACAGCACTAGAACAATTCCTCCCAAAACACTTCAGGAATGTATTGTTATTCACCTTATGAGTTCTGTCTGGCAAAGCAACTGAGGCTACTACTAATGCTGATCACTCCTCCCAAGAGCCTAGGGATGAGTGTGAATCTCCAAAGGTTCTGAGTTCATTTTTAGTTTGGATAACCACCCGTAATTATAGATGTTTATTTGAACTATGTGGGCCAGAAAAAAAAAAAAGGGTTGGAAATGTGAGAACAGATTTTCTCATAAGATTCCTAGTACTCGCCATTTACAGTTGGATACACGATGCCACAAATGCAGCCGTTCTCATTCTTTTACGGGGTGATTTGGAAGGAGCATGCATTCACATGTGCATGCATGCATTCTATTAATGATTTGGAATCTTAGGTGAGTTTTATTTCAGTTAAAGCATTTTCCATTAATCCAAAAATCATTTGCTCTGAATAGTCCATAGGCTAATTTTATGACAGTAAGAAAATCATAGTAACCCATGTTTTTTAAAGTAAATCTTGACTGAACTGTTCAGAGTTTTGAATCTTGGGAAATAAGACTTTCAGCCATGAAAATGCTCTGTCTGAACTGTGCTGCTCTTCTCTTAATGCTCCCATGATGCAGGAGAAATTAAGGATGAATTTTTAGTTTAGGTCAAGGGTGCCTAGAGCATATGGATAGGGGCCTTTATAGCATTTGTATAGATCTAATAAATAGACTGGAAAGAAATTGCAAGGACTTTGGAGACAAGTGAGAGGTTAGAGTTTTAAGATCTGTGGCATTGCTTGTCTTGCTCATCCGTGTTCAAGCAGAACTTTCTTTTGAAGGGAATAAGGATTTTTGAACATGAATTTGCAGGGTAGAGAATCCTTTTATTTGTTTTTATTGTTGTTTTTCAAACGTCCTTGTCTCAAAAACTTGTTTCCTTTCAGATATCCTTGAAACAAGTGCATGTGTATGTGTGTAGTGGAGAATACAATAATTGCAGCTACCACTGTGTGGCAACTGTTAGCAAGTGTTGCCTGATTATGGTGACCAATCTAAGCCTGGGTCTTAATCTTCAAGGCCTTGCAAAATGTCAGGGCACGTCTACATCAGACACAGCCTCTCCAGTCATGACTCACTGAGGCTGCTGCACACTCTCGGACAATGCAGCTAGTAATTTGTAGGATGAGGTTTGTGAGAATTGCAGATAAAATGTATTTGGTCAAGGGTGCTGTGTGTGGAATGATCTACTGGAAGAGAGAAGACTCAGCCAGAGTCAGACTTTTCAGATCACACGCCAAGAGCTCTGCTGGCCTTGGCCTTCCTATTATAAATTAAGACAAAGGTCAGGATTTTCAAAAGTGACAAGTGATTTGAGTGCCTCAATTTTTGAGTGCCCAACCTCAAACCTCTTCAAAGGGACCTGATTATTCAGAAAGCCCGAAGTGTGCTGCTCTCTGAAAATCCGGGCTCAAGCTGGACACCCCATGTTCCTTAACACTTTTGAAAGTCTTAGCTAAAGAATTTATGACACTCCAATTTTAAAAAGAATAAACATAAAAGCAAAGCTTGGAGAGGTGAAGAGCAGAATTTACTATGATATCCTCTATGGACAACTTTAAGCAACCCTAAATTACTGTATTTAGTGTTTAGGTCCCATAGTAAAGAGCACTCTACAACAGCAGTTCTCAAACTTCATTGCACCACAACTTTCTTCTGACAACAAAAATTACTTCATGACCCCGGGGGGGAGGTGGGGGGGACTGAAGCCTGAGCCCATCTAAGCCCCACCGCCTCGGGCATCGGCTTCAGCCCCGGGCAGTGGGGCCCCGGCAAGTCTAACGCCAGTCCTGACAATCCCATTAAAATGGGGTCCCAACCCACTTTGGGGTCCCAACCCACAATTTGAGAACCACTGCTGTAGGAAAACCTCAGATGGATAGATCCCTGTACTTTTGTTGCCAATCAAGCTATTAATCCCCTTGAGAATAACCTGTCTCATGTTATTTAATCATACTTCCTTCCAGATGTGGGGGAAGCAGGAAATAGAGAAGTCCTCAAGAGTAAAAATGATTTAACCTTTTTTTCCCCAACTGAACTTTTGATCTTCAGAAGGTTGTTTTGAGTTGGGATGACTTGTTGAGATTGAGTCTTATTTTTATCTGACCAGGTTAATCCAGCATTCATTTTAATTATTTATTTTAAAACAGGAGCTGGGATTGACCTTTCTCTGCAGTTTGGAGAGTGGGTGCAAAGGGAATGTGGGTATTTTTGGACCTGTCACTTTTGAAATATACTCATTGCATGAAGTAGCTATAGAAAGGGACTTAAGGGAGTTTCCTTAACACAAACATTTAACATTCTAAATTCCTAAAGTAACAATATTTTGATGGCATCATATTTTCCATTTTCCTTAAAGACATTTAGAATGAATGGTAACATAGTATGTATGGGAAAATAATCTATAACTTGATTAAATGTATGTATTAGCTTTTGATTATTATTCAAAATGATTGTTTATTATTTGATGTAATGAACTGGCTACTTTTAGAATGTACATGCACAATTGCCCTCTCCTGGGTTGAATCAGAGCTGCTTTGTAGTATGTCATAGGTCATATTGCTCCCAGCTAATGAAGATTCTGCTTTAGATCAAGTGGTAAGAGTCTGGGCTTTTGGAGCTGGAGGATCTGAGGTCTAGCTCCACAACTGCCTTGAAGTTCCAGTTGGCTATCATGCACAGGATAGTGATGTGGCCTGGGAGGCCATGGATTTGTTGTATTTATGTATTCGCTGCCATTAACTGTATCCTGGCTCTTCACAATGTAGGCTAAACAAACCACAAACATAAATTATAAATGTAGTAGAACCTCAGAGTTATGAACACCTCAGGAATGAAGGTTGTTCGTAACTCTGAACAAAAGATGATGGTTGTTCTTTCAAAAGTTTACAACGCAACATTAACTTAATAGAGCTTTGAAACTTTACTATGCAGAAGAAAAATGCTGCTTTTAACCATCTTAATTTAAATGAAACAAGCACAGAAACAGTTTCCTTACCTTGTCAAATTTTTTTTTTAACTTTCCCTTTTTTAGTAGTTTATGTTTAACACACAGGGCCGGCTCTAAATTTTTTGCTGCCCCAAGCAACAAAAAAAAGCGCCGCCCCCCGAGCCCCCCCCCCCCCCCCCCCCCCCCCCCCCCCCCCCCCCCCCCCCCC